>NC_082654.1:77318190-77528733 GCF_028023285.1 Balaenoptera ricei
AGGGCATCTTCCTACATCGAAAACATGCATGAGAAACCCAGAAGATGGTACACCGTGTGATCGGGAAAGGTTTCTAAAACGCACCTCATTTCTCG
Organism: Balaenoptera ricei; assembly: GCF_028023285.1. Taxonomy (NCBI): domain Eukaryota; kingdom Metazoa; phylum Chordata; class Mammalia; order Artiodactyla; family Balaenopteridae; genus Balaenoptera; species Balaenoptera ricei. Next base: position 77,318,286 of record NC_082654.1, read on the forward strand.
TCTCCTTGTGCTCCGGTTCGCCATTCCAGCCGCTTTACTAGCAATCTCCCTCCTTGGAGAATAAGCACCTTTAACCTCCTGTTCCGTACAGGTTGCAATTTGTCCTGAGGATGAACGGGAAGAGGGGGAACCAATGAGAGACTAGCTCTAGGTGTTGGGACAGGCACAGGTCACTCTATTTTCCCATCAGGAAGAAGGATCAACCACAGGCTCAGCCTGCCGCCCGGAGCCAGAATAGGGCCTGAAGCACTTCTGCGCTTTTGCGGCCAGCTCCCAAGAAAGCAAGTTGAAAAATGGAGCTCAGGGGCACTGCAATTCACAAACCTGCAGGGTTAGAAATGATAACTCTCGTCCACAAATATATGGAGGGAAGGCACCGAAGAGGATTTGAAAGCAAGGCAGAATTGCAGGAAACAGATTTCAGGAGGTAGATTCGAATCGCCTTTAAAGCACAGGAAAAGCGGCAAAACCTCGACAATGATGCCCTTGGCCAAAAAGGGCGTATGCGTTTTTTCCTGAATATATTCAGGAAAAAACGCATACGCCCTTTTTGGCCAACCAAGCAACCTGAAAAGGCCAATCAGCGCTACAAAGAAGTCTCGCTTCCCATGGGTCAAAAGGGCCATGCTGAATAAAGTGTCAAAACCAGAAATGCAGGACAGGCCATGGAGAAATGGGAGCCTTGCTACGCTGATGGGCGGGCTGTAAATTGCCAACAGCCACTCTGGAGAAGTGTACGGTGTGTCCTGAAACATCTAAAAAACTCAGCTTAGAGAGCATAGGGCACTTCCACTCATGGGCGTATAAATTGGGAAAACTAAAAATCAGCAAGACACAGGCACCCCAAAGTTTAGGGCTGCTCTGTTGACAAGAACCTCCACTTCGTTACACCTGAAATATCCCAGGAAAGGGAAGAATGGATAAAGAAGTTGTGGTCCTTATGTACAATGGAATATCACTCAGCCATGAAATCAACGTCATAAGGCTAGTAGCAGCATGATGAGTGGATTTAGGTACGACGATTCTAAGTGAAAGAAGTCACACAGAAAAAGACACTTATCATAAGATATCACTTATAGAGGGAATGTAAAAACCGCTACCCTTGAACTGAATTACAAAACAGAACAGAGTCACACGCTTAGAAAACACACCATGGCTGCTTAACGGGAAAGGTGAGGTGGGGTGATGCATAAAACAAGGGTTTCAAATTAGCTCAGATACCGTTCCATAAACCCAATATGTAAGCTCAAATACCATTCCATAAACCCAATATGTAATAGACAAGACCTACTCCTTGCTCAGTGAATTGGACTCAACACCCCCTATTCAACGCCCAAGAATATATCTGACTAGTAAGAATCTTAAAACCTATGTATTGATATCTCTCTGTAAGTGAGTCAAGTGGGTGTAAAGCGGCATAAACACAGCAGTGCAAAGCAGCTAAACCCCATTCTAAAAATCAATTACTTTTAAAAACCCGTGAAACAAAGACAGTGAAAGACAGAGAAATGCTTACAAAATTCATTCAGGGGTTGCGATGCCACCTGGATTGACCATATCTAGACCCACAGCTGATTGAGACATAAGGGTGGACACTCTTGGGGCTGAGAGGTTTGGTGAGGTTGGGTGAGCTAACGCAGACCCTTTACAGTAATACGGCGTGGTACCCATCCCATGGGTCCCAAATCTCCAGGTTCAAGGGCATCTTCCTACATCGAAAACATGCATGAGAAATGCCGAAGATGGTACACCGTGTGATCGGGAAAGGTTTCTAAAACGCACCTCATTTCTCATCTCCTTGCGCTCCGGTTCGCCATTCCAGGCGCTTTAGTAGCAATCTCCCTCCTTGGAGAATCAGCACCTTTAACCTCCTGTTCCGTACACGTCGCAACTTGTCCTGAGGATGAAAGGGAAGAGGGGGAGCCAATGAGACACTAGCTCTAGGTGTTGGGACAGGCACAGGTCACTCTATTTTCCCATCAGGAAGAAGAATTAACAACAGGCTCAGCCTGCCGCCCGGAGCCAGAATAGGGCCTGAAGCAATTCTGCGCTTTTGCGGCCAGCTCCCAAGAAAGCGAGTTGAAAAATGGAGCTCAGGGGCACTGCAATTCACAAACCTGCAGAGTTAGAAATGATAACTCTCGTCCACAAATATATGGAGGGAAGGCAACGAAGAGGATTTGAAAGCAAGGCAGAATTGCAGGAAACAGATTTCAGGAGGTAGATTCGAATCGCCTTTAAAGCACAGGAAAAGCGGCAAAACCTCGACAATGATGCCCTTGGCCAAAAAGGGCGTATGCGTCTTTTCCTGAATATATTCAGGAAAAAACGCATACGCCCTTTTTGGCCAACCAAGCAACCTGGAAAGGCAAATCAGCGCTACAAAGAAGTCTCTCTTCCCATCGGTCAAAAGGGCCATGCTGAATAAAGTGTCAAAACCAGACATGCAGGACAGGCCATGGAGAAGTGGAAGCCTTGCTACGCTGATGGGAAGGATGTAAATTGCCAACAGTCACTCTGGAGAAGTGTACAGTGTGTCCTGAAACATCTAAAAAACTCAGCTTAGAGAGCATAGGGCACTTCCACTCATGGGCGTATAAACTGGGAAAACTAAAAATCAGCAAGACACAGGCACCCCAAAGTTTAGGGCTGCTCTGTTGACAAGAACCTCCACTTCGTTACACCTGAAATATCCCAGGAAAGAGAAGAATGGATAAAGAAGTTGCGGTCCTTATGTACAATGGAATATCACTCAGCCATGAAATCAACGTCATAAGGCTAGGAGCAGCATGATGAGTGGATTTAGGTACGACGATTCTAATTGAAATAAGTCACACAGAAAAAGACACTTATCATAAGATATCACTTATAGAGGGAATGTAAAAAACCGCTACCCTTGAACTGCATTACAAAACAGAACAGAGTCGCACGTTTAGAAAACACACTATGGCTGCTTAACGGGAAAGGTGAGGTGGGGTGATGCATAAAACAAGGGTTTCAAATTAGCTCAGATACCGTTCCATAAACCCAATATGTAATAGACAAGACCTACTCCTTGCTCAGTGAACTGGACTCAACGCCCCCTATCCACCGCCCAAGAATATATCTGACTAGTAAGAATCTTAAAACCTATGTATTGATATCTCTCTGTAAGTGAGTCAAGTGGGTGTAAAGCGGCATAAACACAGCAGTGCAAAGCAGCTAAACCCCATTATAAAAATCAATTACTTTTAAAAACCCGTGAAACAAAGACAGTGAAAGAGAGAGAAATGCTTACAAAATTCGTTCAGGGGCTGCGATGCCACCTGGATTGACCATATTAGACCCACAGCTGATTGAGACATAAGGGTGGACACTCTTGGGGCTGAGAGCTTTGGTGAGGTTGGGTGAGCTAACGCAGACCCTTTAAAGTAATACGGCGTGGCACCCATCCCATGGGTTCCAAATCTCCAGGTTCAAGGGCATCTTCCTACATCGAAAACATGCATGAGAAACCCAGAAGATGGTACACCGTGTGATCGGGAAAGGTTTCTATAACGCACCTCATTTCTCGTCTCCTTGTGCTCCGGTTCGCCATTCCAGCCGCTTTACTAGCAATCTCCCTCCTTGGAGAATCAGCACCTTTAACCTCCTGTTCCGTACAGGTTGCAATTTGTCCTGAGGATGAACGGGAAGAGGGGGAACCAATGAGAGACTAGCTCTAGGTGTTGGGACAGGCACAGGTCACTCTATTTTCCCATCAGGAAGAAGGATCAACCACAGGCTCAGCCTGCCGCCCGGAGCCAGAATAGGGCCTGAAGCACTCCTGCGCTTTTGCGGCCAGCTCCCAAGAAAGCGAGTTGAAAAATGGAGCTCAGGGGCACTGCAATTCACAAACCTGCAGGGTTAGAAATGATAACTCTCGTCCACAAATATATGGAGGGAAGGCACCGAAGAGGATTTGAAAGCAAGGCAGAATTGCAGGAAACAGATTTCAGGAGGTAGATTCGAATCGCCTTTAAAGCACAGGAAAAGCGGCAAAACCTCGACAATGATGCCCTTGGCCAAAAAGGGCGTATGCGTCTTTTCCTGAATATATTCAGGAAAAAACGCATACGCCCTTTTTGGCCAACCAAGCAACCTGGAAAGGCCAATCAGCGCTACAAAGAAGTCTCGCTTCCCATGGGTCAAAAGGGCCATGCTGAATAAAGTGTCAAAACCAGAAATGCAGGACAGGCCATGGAGAAATGGGAGCCTTGCTACGCTGATGGGCGGGCTGTAAATTGCCAACAGCCACTCTGGAGAAGTGTACGGTGTGTCCTGAAACATCTAAAAAACTCAGCTTAGAGAGCATAGGGCACTTCCACTCATGGGCGTATAAATTGGGAAAACTAAAAATCAGCAAGACACAGGCACCCCAAAGTTTAGGGCTGCTCTGTTGACAAGAACCTCCACTTCGTTACACCTGAAATATCCCAGGAAAGGGAAGAATGGATAAAGAAGTTGTGGTCCTTATGTACAATGGAATATCACTCAGCCATGAAATCAACGTCATAAGGCTAGTAGCAGCATGATGAGTGGATTTAGGTACGACGATTCTAAGTGAAAGAAGTCACACAGAAAAAGACACTTATCATAAGATATCACTTATAGAGGGAATGTAAAAACCGCTACCCTTGAACTGAATTACAAAACAGAACAGAGTCACACGCTTAGAAAACACACCATGGCTGCTTAACGGGAAAGGTGAGGTGGGGTGATGCATAAAACAAGGGTTTCAAATTAGCTCAGATACCGTTCCATAAACCCAATATGTAAGCTCAAATACCGTTCCATAAACCCAATATGTAATAGACAAGACCTACTCCTTGCTCAGTGAATTGGACTCAACACCCCCTATTCAACGCCCAAGAATATATCTGACTAGTAAGAATCTTAAAACCTATGTATTGATATCTCTCTGTAAGTGAGTCAAGTGGGTGTAAAGCGGCATAAACACAGCAGTGCAAAGCAGCTAAACCCCATTCTAAAAATCAATTACTTTTAAAAACCCGTGAAACAAAGACAGTGAAAGACAGAGAAATGCTTACAAAATTCATTCAGGGGTTGCGATGCCACCTGGATTGACCATATCTAGACCCACAGCTGATTGAGACATAAGGGTGGACACTCTTGGGGCTGAGAGGTTTGGTGAGGTTGGGTGAGCTAACGCAGACCCTTTACAGTAATACGGCGTGGTACCCATCCCATGGGTCCCAAATCTCCAGGTTCAAGGGCATCTTCCTACATCGAAAACATGCATGAGAAACGCCGAAGATGGTACACCGTGTGATCGGGAAAGGTTTCTAAAACGCACCTCATTTCTCATCTCCTTGCGCTCCGGTTCGCCATTCCAGGCGCTTTAGTAGCAATCTCCCTCCTTGGAGAATCAGCACCTTTAACCTCCTGTTCCGTACACGTCGCAACTTGTCCTGAGGATGAAAGGGAAGAGGGGGAGCCAATGAGACACTAGCTCTAGGTGTTGGGACAGGCACAGGTCACTCTATTTTCCCATCAGGAAGAAGAATTAACAACAGGCTCAGCCTGCCGCCCGGAGCCAGAATAGGGCCTGAAGCAATTCTGCGCTTTTGCGGCCAGCTCCCAAGAAAGCGAGTTGAAAAATGGAGCTCAGGGGCACTGCAATTCACAAACCTGCAGAGTTAGAAATGATAACTCTCGTCCACAAATATATGGAGGGAAGGCAACGAAGAGGATTTGAAAGCAAGGCAGAATTGCAGGAAACAGATTTCAGGAGGTAGATTCGAATCGCCTTTAAAGCACAGGAAAAGCGGCAAAACCTCGACAATGATGCCCTTGGCCAAAAAGGGCGTATGCGTCTTTTCCTGAATATATTCAGGAAAAAACGCATACGCCCTTTTTGGCCAACCAAGCAACCTGGAAAGGCAAATCAGCGCTACAAAGAAGTCTCTCTTCCCATCGGTCAAAAGGGCCATGCTGAATAAAGTGTCAAAACCAGACATGCAGGACAGGCCATGGAGAAGTGGAAGCCTTGCTACGCTGATGGGAAGGATGTAAATTGCCAACAGTCACTCTGGAGAAGTGTACAGTGTGTCCTGAAACATCTAAAAAACTCAGCTTAGAGAGCATAGGGCACTTCCACTCATGGGCGTATAAACTGGGAAAACTAAAAATCAGCAAGACACAGGCACCCCAAAGTTTAGGGCTGCTCTGTTGACAAGAACCTCCACTTCGTTACACCTGAAATATCCCAGGAAAGAGAAGAATGGATAAAGAAGTTGCGGTCCTTATGTACAATGGAATATCACTCAGCCATGAAATCAACGTCATAAGGCTAGGAGCAGCATGATGAGTGGATTTAGGTACGACGATTCTAATTGAAATAAGTCACACAGAAAAAGACACTTATCATAAGATATCACTTATAGAGGGAATGTAAAAAACCGCTACCCTTGAACTGCATTACAAAACAGAACAGAGTCGCACGTTTAGAAAACACACTATGGCTGCTTAACGGGAAAGGTGAGGTGGGGTGATGCATAAAACAAGGGTTTCAAATTAGCTCAGATACCGTTCCATAAACCCAATATGTAATAGACAAGACCTACTCCTTGCTCAGTGAACTGGACTCAACGCCCCCTATCCACCGCCCAAGAATATATCTGACTAGTATGAATCTTAAAACCTATGTATTGATATCTCTCTGTAAGTGAGTCAAGTGGGTGTAAAGCGGCATAAACACAGCAGTGCAAAGCAGCTAAACCCCATTATAAAAATCAATTACTTTTAAAAACCCGTGAAACAAAGACAGTGAAAGAGAGAGAAATGCTTACAAAATTCGTTCAGGGGCTGCGATGCCACCTGGATTGACCATATTAGACCCACAGCTGATTGAGACATAAGGGTGGACACTCTTGGGGCTGAGAGGTTTGGTGAGGTTGGGTGAGCTAACGCAGACCCTTTAAAGTAATACGGCGTGGCACCCATCCCATGGGTTCCAAATCTCCAGGTTCAAGGGCATCTTCCTACATCGAAAACATGCATGAGAAACCCAGAAGATGGTACACCGTGTGATCGGGAAAGGTTTCTAAAACGCACCTCATTTCTCGTCTCCTTGTGCTCCGGTTCGCCATTCCAGCCGCTTTACTAGCAATCTCCCTCCTTGGAGAATCAGCACCTTTAACCTCCTGTTCCGTACAGGTTGCAATTTGTCCTGAGGATGAACGGGAAGAGGGGGAACCAATGAGAGACTAGCTCTAGGTGTTGGGACAGGCACAGGTCACTCTATTTTCCCATCAGGAAGAAGGATCAACCACAGGCTCAGCCTGCCGCCCGGAGCCAGAATAGGGCCTGAAGAACTCCTGCGCTTTTGCGGCCAGCTCCCAAGAAAGCGAGTTGAAAAATGGAGCTCAGGGGCACTGCAATTCACAAACCTGCAGGGTTAGAAATGATAACTCTCGTCCACAAATATATGGAGGGAAGGCACCGAAGAGGATTTGAAAGCAAGGCAGAATTGCAGGAAACAGATTTCAGGAGGTAGATTCGAATCGCCTTTAAAGCACAGGAAAAGCGGCAAAACCTCGACAATGATGCCCTTGGCCAAAAAGGGCGTATGCGTCTTTTCCTGAATATATTCAGGAAAAAACGCATACGCCCTTTTTGGCCAACCAAGCAACCTGGAAAGGCCAATCAGCGCTACAAAGAAGTCTCGCTTCCCATGGGTCAAAAGGGCCATGCTGAATAAAGTGTCAAAACCAGAAATGCAGGACAGGCCATGGAGAAATGGGAGCCTTGCTACGCTGATGGGCGGGCTGTAAATTGCCAACAGCCACTCTGGAGAAGTGTACGGTGTGTCCTGAAACATCTAAAAAACTCAGCTTAGAGAGCATAGGGCACTTCCACTCATGGGCGTATAAATTGGGAAAACTAAAAATCAGCAAGACACAGGCACCCCAAAGTTTAGGGCTGCTCTGTTGACAAGAACCTCCACTTGGTTACACCTGAAATATCCCAGGAAAGGGAAGAATGGATAAAGAAGTTGTGGTCCTTATGTACAATGGAATATCACTCAGCCATGAAATCAACGTCATAAGGCTAGTAGCAGCATGATGAGTGGATTTAGGTACGACGATTCTAAGTGAAAGAAGTCACACAGAAAAAGACACTTATCATAAGATATCACTTATAGAGGGAATGTAAAAACCGCTACCCTTGAACTGAATTACAAAACAGAACAGAGTCACACGCTTAGAAAACACACCATGGCTGCTTAACGGGAAAGGTGAGGTGGGGTGATGCATAAAACAAGGGTTTCAAATTAGCTCAGATACCGTTCCATAAACCCAATATGTAAGCTCAAATACCGTTCCATAAACCCAATATGTAATAGACAAGACCTACTCCTTGCTCAGTGAATTGGACTCAACACCCCCTATTCAACGCCCAAGAATATATCTGACTAGTAAGAATCTTAAAACCTATGTATTGATATCTCTCTGTAAGTGAGTCAAGTGGGTGTAAAGCGGCATAAACACAGCAGTGCAAAGCAGCTAAACCCCATTCTAAAAATCAATTACTTTTAAAAACCCGTGAAACAAAGACAGTGAAAGACAGAGAAATGCTTACAAAATTCATTCAGGGGTTGCGATGCCACCTGGATTGACCATATCTAGACCCACAGCTGATTGAGACATAAGGGTGGACACTCTTGGGGCTGAGAGGTTTGGTGAGGTTGGGTGAGCTAACGCAGACCCTTTACAGTAATACGGCGTGGTACCCATCCCATGGGTCCCAAATCTCCAGGTTCAAGGGCATCTTCCTACATCGAAAACATGCATGAGAAACGCCGAAGATGGTACACCGTGTGATCGGGAAAGGTTTCTAAAACGCACCTCATTTCTCATCTCCTTGCGCTCCGGTTCGCCATTCCAGGCGCTTTAGTAGCAATCTCCCTCCTTGGAGAATCAGCACCTTTAACCTCCTGTTCCGTACACGTTGCAACTTGTCCTGAGGATGAAAGGGAAGAGGGGGAGCCAATGAGACACTAGCTCTAGGTGTTGGGACAGGCACAGGTCACTCTATTTTCCCATCAGGAAGAAGAATTAACAACAGGCTCAGCCTGCCGCCCGGAGCCAGAATAGGGCCTGAAGCAATTCTGCGCTTTTGCGGCCAGCTCCCAAGAAAGCGAGTTGAAAAATGGAGCTCAGGGGCACTGCAATTCACAAACCTGCAGAGTTAGAAATGATAACTCTCGTCCACAAATATATGGAGGGAAGGCAACGAAGAGGATTTGAAAGCAAGGCAGAATTGCAGGAAACAGATTTCAGGAGGTAGATTCGAATCGCCTTTAAAGCACAGGAAAAGCGGCAAAACCTCGACAATGATGCCCTTGGCCAAAAAGGGCGTATGCGTCTTTTCCTGAATATATTCAGGAAAAAACGCATACGCCCTTTTTGGCCAACCAAGCAACCTGGAAAGGCAAATCAGCGCTACAAAGAAGTCTCTCTTCCCATCGGTCAAAAGGGCCATGCTGAATAAAGTGTCAAAACCAGACATGCAGGACAGGCCATGGAGAAGTGGAAGCCTTGCTACGCTGATGGGAAGGATGTAAATTGCCAACAGTCACTCTGGAGAAGTGTACAGTGTGTCCTGAAACATCTAAAAAACTCAGCTTAGAGAGCATAGGGCACTTCCACTCATGGGCGTATAAACTGGGAAAACTAAAAATCAGCAAGACACAGGCACCCCAAAGTTTAGGGCTGCTCTGTTGACAAGAACCTCCACTTCGTTACACCTGAAATATCCCAGGAAAGAGAAGAATGGATAAAGAAGTTGCGGTCCTTATGTACAATGGACTATCACTCAGCCATGAAATCAACGTCATAAGGCTAGGAGCAGCATGATGAGTGGATTTAGGTACGACGATTCTAATTGAAATAAGTCACACAGAAAAAGACACTTATCATAAGATATCACTTATAGAGGGAATGTAAAAAACCGCTACCCTTGAACTGAATTACAAAACAGAACAGAGTCGCACGTTTAGAAAACACACTATGGCTGCTTAACGGGAAAGGTGAGGTGGGGTGATGCATAAAACAAGGGTTTCAAATTAGCTCAGATACCGTTCCATAAACCCAATATGTAATAGACAAGACCTACTCCTTGCTCAGTGAACTGGACTCAACGCCCCCTATCCACCGCCCAAGAATATATCTGACTAGTAAGAATCTTAAAACCTATGTATTGATATCTCTCTGTAAGTGAGTCAAGTGGGTGTAAAGCGGCATAAACACAGCAGTGCAAAGCAGCTAAACCCCATTATAAAAATCAATTACTTTTAAAAACCCGTGAAACAAAGACAGTGAAAGAGAGAGAAATGCTTACAAAATTCGTTCAGGGGCTGCGATGCCACCTGGATTGACCATATTAGACCCACAGCTGATTGAGACATACGGGTGGACACTCTTGGGGCTGAGAGCTTTGGTGAGGTTGGGTGAGCTAACGCAGACCCTTTAAAGTAATACGGCGTGGCACCCATCCCATGGGTTCCAAATGTCCAGGTTCAAGGGCATCTTCCTACATCGAAAACATGCATGAGAAACCCAGAAGATGGTACACCGTGTGATCGGGAAAGGTTTCTATAACGCACCTCATTTCTCGTCTCCTTGTGCTCCGGTTCGCCATTCCAGCCGCTTTACTAGCAATCTCCCTCCTTGGAGAATCAGCACCTTTAACCTCCTGTTCCGTACAGGTTGCAATTTGTCCTGAGGATGAACGGGAAGAGGGGGAACCAATGAGAGACTAGCTCTAGGTGTTGGGACAGGCACAGGTCACTCTATTTTCCCATCAGGAAGAAGGATCAACCACAGGCTCAGCCTGCCGCCCGGAGCCAGAATAGGGCCTGAAGCAATCCTGCGCTTTTGCGGCCAGCTCCCAAGAAAGCGAGTTGAAAAATGGAGCTCAGGGGCACTGCAATTCACAAACCTGCAGGGTTAGAAATGATAACTCTCGTCCACAAATATATGGAGGGAAGGCACCGAAGAGGATTTGAAAGCAAGGCAGAATTGCAGGAAACAGATTTCAGGAGGTAGATTCGAATCGCCTTTAAAGCACAGGAAAAGCGGCAAAACCTCGACAATGATGCCCTTGGCCAAAAAGGGCGTATGCGTCTTTTCCTGAATATATTCAGGAAAAAACGCATACGCCCTTTTTGGCCAACCAAGCAACCTGGAAAGGCCAATCAGCGCTACAAAGAAGTCTCGCTTCCCATGGGTCAAAAGGGCCATGCTGAATAAAGTGTCAAAACCAGAAATGCAGGACAGGCCATGGAGAAATGGGAGCCTTGCTACGCTGATGGGCGGGCTGTAAATTGCCAACAGCCACTCTGGAGAAGTGTACGGTGTGTCCTGAAACATCTAAAAAACTCAGCTTAGAGAGCATAGGGCACTTCCACTCATGGGCGTATAAATTGGGAAAACTAAAAATCAGCAAGACACAGGCACCCCAAAGTTTAGGGCTGCTCTGTTGACAAGAACCTCCACTTGGTTACACCTGAAATATCCCAGGAAAGGGAAGAATGGATAAAGAAGTTGTGGTCCTTATGTACAATGGAATATCACTCAGCCATGAAATCAACGTCATAAGGCTAGTAGCAGCATGATGAGTGGATTTAGGTACGACGATTCTAAGTGAAAGAAGTCACACAGAAAAAGACACTTATCATAAGATATCACTTATAGAGGGAATGTAAAAACCGCTACCCTTGAACTGAATTACAAAACAGAACAGAGTCACACGCTTAGAAAACACACCATGGCTGCTTAACGGGAAAGGTGAGGTGGGGTGATGCATAAAACAAGGGTTTCAAATTAGCTCAGATACCGTTCCATAAACCCAATATGTAAGCTCAAATACCGTTCCATAAACCCAATATGTAATAGACAAGACCTACTCCTTGCTCAGTGAATTGGACTCAACACCCCCTATTCAACGCCCAAGAATATATCTGACTAGTAAGAATCTTAAAACCTATGTATTGATATCTCTCTGTAAGTGAGTCAAGTGGGTGTAAAGCGGCATAAACACAGCAGTGCAAAGCAGCTAAACCCCATTCTAAAAATCAATTACTTTTAAAAACCCGTGAAACAAAGACAGTGAAAGACAGAGAAATGCTTACAAAATTCATTCAGGGGTTGCGATGCCACCTGGATTGACCATATCTAGACCCACAGCTGATTGAGACATAAGGGTGGACACTCTTGGGGCTGAGAGGTTTGGTGAGGTTGGGTGAGCTAACGCAGACCCTTTACAGTAATACGGCGTGGTACCCATCCCATGGGTCCCAAATCTCCAGGTTCAAGGGCATCTTCCTACATCGAAAACATGCATGAGAAACGCCGAAGATGGTACACCGTGTGATCGGGAAAGGTTTCTAAAACGCACCTCATTTCTCATCTCCTTGCGCTCCGGTTCGCCATTCCAGGCGCTTTAGTAGCAATCTCCCTCCTTGGAGAATCAGCACCTTTAACCTCCTGTTCCGTACACGTTGCAACTTGTCCTGAGGATGAAAGGGAAGAGGGGGAGCCAATGAGACACTAGCTCTAGGTGTTGGGACAGGCACAGGTCACTCTATTTTCCCATCAGGAAGAAGAATTAACAACAGGCTCAGCCTGCCGCCCGGAGCCAGAATAGGGCCTGAAGCAATTCTGCGCTTTTGCGGCCAGCTCCCAAGAAAGCGAGTTGAAAAATGGAGCTCAGGGGCACTGCAATTCACAAACCTGCAGAGTTAGAAATGATAACTCTCGTCCACAAATATATGGAGGGAAGGCAACGAAGAGGATTTGAAAGCAAGGCAGAATTGCAGGAAACAGATTTCAGGAGGTAGATTCGAATCGCCTTTAAAGCACAGGAAAAGCGGCAAAACCTCGACAATGATGCCCTTGGCCAAAAAGGGCGTATGCGTCTTTTCCTGAATATATTCAGGAAAAAACGCATACGCCCTTTTTGGCCAACCAAGCAACCTGGAAAGGCAAATCAGCGCTACAAAGAAGTCTCTCTTCCCATCGGTCAAAAGGGCCATGCTGAATAAAGTGTCAAAACCAGACATGCAGGACAGGCCATGGAGAAGTGGAAGCCTTGCTACGCTGATGGGAAGGATGTAAATTGCCAACAGTCACTCTGGAGAAGTGTACAGTGTGTCCTGAAACATCTAAAAAACTCAGCTTAGAGAGCATAGGGCACTTCCACTCATGGGCGTATAAACTGGGAAAACTAAAAATCAGCAAGACACAGGCACCCCAAAGTTTAGGGCTGCTCTGTTGACAAGAACCTCCACTTCGTTACACCTGAAATATCCCAGGAAAGAGAAGAATGGATAAAGAAGTTGCGGTCCTTATGTACAATGGACTATCACTCAGCCATGAAATCAACGTCATAAGGCTAGGAGCAGCATGATGAGTGGATTTAGGTACGACGATTCTAATTGAAATAAGTCACACAGAAAAAGACACTTATCATAAGATATCACTTATAGAGGGAATGTAAAAAACCGCTACCCTTGAACTGAATTACAAAACAGAACAGAGTCGCACGTTTAGAAAACACACTATGGCTGCTTAACGGGAAAGGTGAGGTGGGGTGATGCATAAAACAAGGGTTTCAAATTAGCTCAGATACCGTTCCATAAACCCAATATGTAATAGACAAGACCTACTCCTTGCTCAGTGAACTGGACTCAACGCCCCCTATCCACCGCCCAAGAATATATCTGACTAGTAAGAATCTTAAAACCTATGTATTGATATCTCTCTGTAAGTGAGTCAAGTGGGTGTAAAGCGGCATAAACACAGCAGTGCAAAGCAGCTAAACCCCATTCTAAAAATCAATTACTTTTAAAAACCCGTGAAACAAAGACAGTGAAAGACAGAGAAATGCTTACAAAATTCGTTCAGGGGCTGCGATGCCACCTGGATTGACCATATTAGACCCACAGCTGATTGAGACATAAGGGTGGACACTCTTGGGGCTGAGAGGTTTGGTGAGGTTGGGTGAGCTAACGCAGACCCTTTACAGTAATACGGCGTGGTACCCATCCCATGGGTCCCAAATCTCCAGGTTCAAGGGCATCTTCCTACATCGAAAACATGCATGAGAAACGCCGAAGATGGTACACCGTGTGATCGGGAAAGGTTTCTAAAACGCACCTCATTTCTCGTCTCCTTGCGCTCCGGTTCGCCTTTCCAGCCGCTTTAGTAGCAATCTCCCTCCTTGGAGAATCAGCACCTTTAACCTCCTGTTCCGTACACGTTGCAACTTGTCCTGAGGATGAAAGGGAAGAGGGGGAGCCAATGAGACACTAGCTCTAGGTGTTGGGACAGGCACAGGTCACTCTATTTTCCCATCAGGAAGAAGAATTAACAACAGGCTCAGCCTGCCGCCCGGAGCCAGAATAGGGCCTGAAGCAATTCTGCGCTTTTGCGGCCAGCTCCCAAGAAAGCGAGTTGAAAAATGGAGCTCAGGGGCACTGCAATTCACAAACCTGCAGAGTTAGAAATGATAACTCTCGTCCACAAATATATGGAGGGAAGGCAACGAAGAGGATTTGAAAGCAAGGCAGAATTGCAGGAAACAGATTTCAGGAGGTAGATTCGAATCGCCTTTAAAGCACAGGAAAAGCGGCAAAACCTCGACAATGATGCCCTTGGCCAAAAAGGGCGTATGCGTCTTTTCCTGAATATATTCAGGAAAAAACGCATATGCCCTTTTTGGCCAACCAAGCAACCTGGAAAGGCAAATCAGCGCTACAAAGAAGTCTCTCTTCCCATCGGTCAAAAGGGCCATGCTGAATAAAGTGTCAAAACCAGACATGCAGGACAGGCCATGGAGAAGTGGAAGCCTTGCTACGCTGATGGGAAGGATGTAAATTGCCAACAGTCACTCTGGAGAAGTGTACAGTGTGTCCTGAAACATCTAAAAAACTCAGCTTAGAGAGCATAGGGCACTTCCACTCATGGGCGTATAAACTGGGAAAACTAAAAATCAGCAAGACACAGGCACCCCAAAGTTTAGGGCTGCTCTGTTGACAAGAACCTCCACTTCGTTACACCTGAAATATCCCAGGAAAGAGAAGAATGGATAAAGAAGTTGCGGTCCTTATGTACAATGGAATATCACTCAGCCATGAAATCAACGTCATAAGGCTAGGAGCAGCATGATGAGTGGATTTAGGTACGACGATTCTAATTGAAATAAGTCACACAGAAAAAGACACTTATCATAAGATATCACTTATAGAGGGAATGTAAAAAACCGCTACCCTTGAACTGAATTACAAAACAGAACAGAGTCGCACGTTTAGAAAACACACCATGGCTGCTTAACGGGAAAGGTGAGGTGGGGTGATGCATAAAACAAGGGTTTCAAATTAGCTCAGATACCGTTCCATAAACCCAATATGTAAGCTCAAATACCGTTCCATAAACCCAATATGTAATAGACAAGACCTACTCCTTGCTCAGTGAATTGGACTCAACACCCCCTATTCAACGCCCAAGAATATATCTGACTAGTAAGAATCTTAAAACCTATGTATTGATATCTCTCTGTAAGTGAGTCAAGTGGGTGTAAAGCGGCATAAACACAGCAGTGCAAAGCAGCTAAACCCCATTCTAAAAATCAATTACTTTTAAAAACCCGTGAAACAAAGACAGTGAAAGACAGAGAAATGCTTACAAAATTCGTTCAGGGGCTGCGATGCCACCTGGATTGACCATATTAGACCCACAGCTGATTGAGACATAAGGGTGGACACTCTTGGGGCTGAGAGGTTTGGTGAGGTTGGGTGAGCTAACGCAGACCCTTTACAGTAATACGGCGTGGTACCCATCCCATGGGTCCCAAATCTCCAGGTTCAAGGGCATCTTCCTACATCGAAAACATGCATGAGAAACGCCGAAGATGGTACACCGTGTGATCGGGAAAGGTTTCTAAAACGCACCTCATTTCTCGTCTCCTTGCGCTCCGGTTCGCCTTTCCAGCCGCTTTAGTAGCAATCTCCCTCCTTGGAGAATCAGCACCTTTAACCTCCTGTTCCGTACACGTTGCAACTTGTCCTGAGGATGAAAGGGAAGAGGGGGAGCCAATGAGACACTAGCTCTAGGTGTTGGGACAGGCACAGGTCACTCTATTTTCCCATCAGGAAGAAGAATTAACAACAGGCTCAGCCTGCCGCCCGGAGCCAGAATAGGGCCTGAAGCAATTCTGCGCTTTTGCGGCCAGCTCCCAAGAAAGCGAGTTGAAAAATGGAGCTCAGGGGCACTGCAATTCACAAACCTGCAGAGTTAGAAATGATAACTCTCGTCCACAAATATATGGAGGGAAGGCAACGAAGAGGATTTGAAAGCAAGGCAGAATTGCAGGAAACAGATTTCAGGAGGTAGATTCGAATCGCCTTTAAAGCACAGGAAAAGCGGCAAAACCTCGACAATGATGCCCTTGGCCAAAAAGGGCGTATGCGTCTTTTCCTGAATATATTCAGGAAAAAACGCATATGCCCTTTTTGGCCAACCAAGCAACCTGGAAAGGCAAATCAGCGCTACAAAGAAGTCTCTCTTCCCATCGGTCAAAAGGGCCATGCTGAATAAAGTGTCAAAACCAGACATGCAGGACAGGCCATGGAGAAGTGGAAGCCTTGCTACGCTGATGGGAAGGATGTAAATTGCCAACAGTCACTCTGGAGAAGTGTACAGTGTGTCCTGAAACATCTAAAAAACTCAGCTTAGAGAGCATAGGGCACTTCCACTCATGGGCGTATAAACTGGGAAAACTAAAAATCAGCAAGACACAGGCACCCCAAAGTTTAGGGCTGCTCTGTTGACAAGAACCTCCACTTCGTTACACCTGAAATATCCCAGGAAAGAGAAGAATGGATAAAGAAGTTGCGGTCCTTATGTACAATGGAATATCACTCAGCCATGAAATCAACGTCATAAGGCTAGGAGCAGCATGATGAGTGGATTTAGGTACGACGATTCTAATTGAAATAAGTCACACAGAAAAAGACACTTATCATAAGATATCACTTATAGAGGGAATGTAAAAAACCGCTACCCTTGAACTGAATTACAAAACAGAACAGAGTCGCACGTTTAGAAAACACACCATGGCTGCTTAACGGGAAAGGTGAGGTGGGGTGATGCATAAAACAAGGGTTTCAAATTAGCTCAGATACCGTTCCATAAACCCAATATGTAAGCTCAAATACCGTTCCATAAACCCAATATGTAATAGACAAGACCTACTCCTTGCTCAGTGAATTGGACTCAACACCCCCTATTCAACGCCCAAGAATATATCTGACTAGTAAGAATCTTAAAACCTATGTATTGATATCTCTCTGTAAGTGAGTCAAGTGGGTGTAAAGCGGCATAAACACAGCAGTGCAAAGCAGCTAAACCCCATTCTAAAAATCAATTACTTTTAAAAACCCGTGAAACAAAGACAGTGAAAGACAGAGAAATGCTTACAAAATTCATTCAGGGGTTGCGATGCCACCTGGATTGACCATATCTAGACCCACAGCTGATTGAGACATAAGGGTGGACACTCTTGGGGCTGAGAGGTTTGGTGAGGTTGGGTGAGCTAACGCAGACCCTTTACAGTAATACGGCGTGGTACCCATCCCATGGGTCCCAAATCTCCAGGTTCAAGGGCATCTTCCTACATCGAAAACATGCATGAGAAACGCCGAAGATGGTACACCGTGTGATCGGGAAAGGTTTCTAAAACGCACCTCATTTCTCATCTCCTTGCGCTCCGGTTCGCCATTCCAGGCGCTTTAGTAGCAATCTCCCTCCTTGGAGAATCAGCACCTTTAACCTCCTGTTCCGTACACGTTGCAACTTGTCCTGAGGATGAAAGGGAAGAGGGGGAGCCAATGAGACACTAGCTCTAGGTGTTGGGACAGGCACAGGTCACTCTATTTTCCCATCAGGAAGAAGAATTAACAACAGGCTCAGCCTGCCGCCCGGAGCCAGAATAGGGCCTGAAGCAATTCTGCGCTTTTGCGGCCAGCTCCCAAGAAAGCGAGTTGAAAAATGGAGCTCAGGGGCACTGCAATTCACAAACCTGCAGAGTTAGAAATGATAACTCTCGTCCACAAATATATGGAGGGAAGGCAACGAAGAGGATTTGAAAGCAAGGCAGAATTGCAGGAAACAGATTTCAGGAGGTAGATTCGAATCGCCTTTAAAGCACAGGAAAAGCGGCAAAACCTCGACAATGATGCCCTTGGCCAAAAAGGGCGTATGCGTCTTTTCCTGAATATATTCAGGAAAAAACGCATACGCCCTTTTTGGCCAACCAAGCAACCTGGAAAGGCAAATCAGCGCTACAAAGAAGTCTCTCTTCCCATCGGTCAAAAGGGCCATGCTGAATAAAGTGTCAAAACCAGACATGCAGGACAGGCCATGGAGAAGTGGAAGCCTTGCTACGCTGATGGGAAGGATGTAAATTGCCAACAGTCACTCTGGAGAAGTGTACAGTGTGTCCTGAAACATCTAAAAAACTCAGCTTAGAGAGCATAGGGCACTTCCACTCATGGGCGTATAAACTGGGAAAACTAAAAATCAGCAAGACACAGGCACCCCAAAGTTTAGGGCTGCTCTGTTGACAAGAACCTCCACTTCGTTACACCTGAAATATCCCAGGAAAGAGAAGAATGGATAAAGAAGTTGCGGTCCTTATGTACAATGGAATATCACTCAGCCATGAAATCAACGTCATAAGGCTAGGAGCCGCATGATGAGTGGATTTAGGTACGACGATTCTAATTGAAATAAGTCACACAGAAAAAGACACTTATCATAAGATATCACTTATAGAGGGAATGTAAAAAACCGCTACCCTTGAACTGAATTACAAAACAGAACAGAGTCGCACGTTTAGAAAACACACTATGGCTGCTTAACGGGAAAGGTGAGGTGGGGTGATGCATAAAACAAGGGTTTCAAATTAGCTCAGATACCGTTCCATAAACCCAATATGTAATAGACAAGACCTACTCCTTGCTCAGTGAACTGGACTCAACGCCCCCTATCCACCGGCCAAGAATATATCTGACTAGTAAGAATCTTAAAACCTATGTATTGATATCTCTCTGTAAGTGAGTCAAGTGGGTGTAAAGCGGCATAAACACAGCAGTGCAAAGCAGCTAAACCCCATTATAAAAATCAATTACTTTTAAAAACCCGTGAAACAAAGACAGTGAAAGAGAGAGAAATGCTTACAAAATTCGTTCAGGGGCTGCGATGCCACCTGGATTGACCATATTAGACCCACAGCTGATTGAGACATAAGGGTGGACACTCTTGGGGCTGAGAGCTTTGGTGAGGTTGGGTGAGCTAACGCAGACCCTTTAAAGTAATACGGCGTGGCACCCATCCCATGGGTTCCAAATCTCCAGGTTCAAGGGCATCTTCCTACATCGAAAACATGCATGAGAAACCCAGAAGATGGTACACCGTGTGATCGGGAAAGGTTTCTAAAACGCACCTCATTTCTCGTCTCCTTGTGCTCCGGTTCGCCATTCCAGCCGCTTTACTAGCAATCTCCCTCCTTGGAGAATCAGCACCTTTAACCTCCTGTTCCGTACAGGTTGCAATTTGTCCTGAGGATGAACGGGAAGAGGGGGAACCAATGAGAGACTAGCTCTAGGTGTTGGGACAGGCACAGGTCACTCTATTTTCCCATCAGGAAGAAGGATCAACCACAGGCTCAGCCTGCCGCCCGGAGCCAGAATAGTGCCTGAAGCACTCCTGCGCTTTTGCGGCCAGCTCCCAAGAAAGCGAGTTGAAAAATGGAGCTCAGGGGCACTGCAATTCACAAACCTGCAGAGTTAGAAATGATAACTCTCGTCCACAAATATATGGAGGGAAGGCACCGAAGAGGATTTGAAAGCAAGGCAGAATTGCAGGAAACAGATTTCAGGAGGTAGATTCGAATCGCCTTTAAAGCACAGGAAAAGCGGCAAAACCTCGACAATGATGCCCTTGGCCAAAAAGGGCGTATGCGTCTTTTCCTGAATATATTCAGGAAAAAACACATACGCCCTTTTTGGCCAACCAAGCAACCTGGAAAGGCCAATCAGCGCTACAAAGAAGTCTCGCTTCCCATGGGTCAAAAGGGCCATGCTGAATAAAGTGTCAAAACCAGAAATGCAGGACAGGCCATGGAGAAATGGGAGCCTTGCTACGCTGATGGGCGGGCTGTAAATTGCCAACAGCCACTCTGGAGAAGTGTACGGTGTGTCCTGAAACATCTAAAAAACTCAGCTTAGAGAGCATAGGGCACTTCCACTCATGGGCGTATAAATTGGGAAAACTAAAAATCAGCAAGACACAGGCACCCCAAAGTTTAGGGCTGCTCTGTTGACAAGAACCTCCACTTCGTTACACCTGAAATATCCCAGGAAAGGGAAGAATGGATAAAGAAGTTGTGGTCCTTATGTACAATGGAATATCACTCAGCCATGAAATCAACGTCATAAGGCTAGTAGCAGCATGATGAGTGGATTTAGGTACGACGATTCTAAGTGAAAGAAGTCACACAGAAAAAGACACTTATCATAAGATATCACTTATAGAGGGAATGTAAAAACCGCTACCCTTGAACTGAATTACAAAACAGAACAGAGTCACACGCTTAGAAAACACACCATGGCTGCTTAACGGGAAAGGTGAGGTGGGGTGATGCATAAAACAAGGGTTTCAAATTAGCTCAGATACCGTTCCATAAACCCAATATGTAAGCTCAAATACCGTTCCATAAACCCAATATGTAATAGACAAGACCTACTCCTTGCTCAGTGAATTGGACTCAACACCCCCTATTCAACGCCCAAGAATATATCTGACTAGTAAGAATCTTAAAACCTATGTATTGATATCTCTCTGTAAGTGAGTCAAGTGGGTGTAAAGCGGCATAAACACAGCAGTGCAAAGCAGCTAAACCCCATTCTAAAAATCAATTACTTTTAAAAACCCGTGAAACAAAGACAGTGAAAGACAGAGAAATGCTTACAAAATTCATTCAGGGGTTGCGATGCCACCTGGATTGACCATATCTAGACCCACAGCTGATTGAGACATAAGGGTGGACACTCTTGGGGCTGAGAGGTTTGGTGAGGTTGGGTGAGCTAACGCAGACCTTTTACAGTAATACGGCGTGGTACCCATCCCATGGGTCCCAAATCTCCAGGTTCAAGGGCATCTTCCTACATCGAAAACATGCATGAGAAACGCCGAAGATGGTACACCGTGTGATCGGGAAAGGTTTCTAAAACGCACCTCATTTCTCATCTCCTTGCGCTCCGGTTCGCCATTCCAGGCGCTTTAGTAGCAATCTCCCTCCTTGGAGAATCAGCACCTTTAACCTCCTGTTCCGTACAGGTTGCAACTTGTCCTGAGGATGAACGGGAAGAGGGGGAGCCAATGAGACACTAGCTCTAGGTGTTGGGACAGGCACAGGTCACTCTATTTTCCCATCAGGAAGAAGAATTAACAACAGACTCAGCCTGCCGCCCGGAGCCAGAATAGGGCCTGAAGCAATCCTGCGCTTTTGCGCCCAGCTCCCAAGAAAGCGAGTTGAAAAATGGAGCTCAGGGGCACTGCAATTCACAAACCTGCAGAGTTAGAAATGATAACTCTCGTCCACAAATATATGGAGGGAAGGCAACGAAGAGGATTTGAAAGCAAGGCAGAATTGCAGGAAACAGATTTCAGGAGGTAGATTCGAATCGCCTTTAAAGCACAGGAAAAGCGGCAAAACCTCGACAATGATGCCCTTGGCCAAAAAGGGCGTATGCGTCTTTTCCTGAATATATTCAGGAAAAAACGCATACGCCCTTTTTGGCCAACCAAGCAACCTGGAAAGGCAAATCAGCGCTACAAAGAAGTCTCTCTTCCCATCGGTCAAAAGGGCCATGCTGAATAAAGTGTCAAAACCAGACATGCAGGACAGGCCATGGAGAAGTGGAAGCCTTGCTACGCTGATGGGAAGGATGTAAATTGCCAACAGTCACTCTGGAGAAGTGTACAGTGTGTCCTGAAACATCTAAAAAACTCAGCTTAGAGAGCATAGGGCACTTCCACTCATGGGCGTATAAACTGGGAAAACTAAAAATCAGCAAGACACAGGCACCCCAAAGTTTAGGGCTGCTCTGTTGACAAGAACCTCCACTTCGTTACACCTGAAATATCCCAGGAAAGAGAAGAATGGATAAAGAAGTTGCGGTCCTTATGTACAATGGAATATCACTCAGCCATGAAATCAACGTCATAAGGCTAGGAGCAGCATGATGAGTGGATTTAGGTACGACGATTCTAATTGAAATAAGTCACACAGAAAAAGACACTTATCATAAGATATCACTTATAGAGGGAATGTAAAAAACCGCTACCCTTGAACTGCATTACAAAACAGAACAGAGTCGCACGTTTAGAAAACACACTATGGCTGCTTAACGGGAAAGGTGAGGTGGGGTGATGCATAAAACAAGGGTTTCAAATTAGCTCAGATACCGTTCCATAAACCCAATATGTAATAGACAAGACCTACTCCTTGCTCATTGAACTGGACTCAACGCCCCCTATCCACCGCCCAAGAATATATCTGACTAGTAAGAATCTTAAAACCTATGTATTGATATCTCTCTGTAAGTGAGTCAAGTGGGTGTAAAGCGGCATAAACACAGCAGTGCAAAGCAGCTAAACCCCATTATAAAAATCAATTACTTTTAAAAACCCGTGAAACAAAGACAGTGAAAGAGAGAGAAATGCTTACAAAATTCGTTCAGGGGCTGCGATGCCACCTGGATTGACCATATTAGACCCACAGCTGATTGAGACATAAGGGTGGACACTCTTGGGGCTGAGAGCTTTGGTGAGGTTGGGTGAGCTAACGCAGACCCTTTAAAGTAATACGGCGTGGCACCCATCCCATGGGTTCCAAATCTCCAGGTTCAAGGGCATCTTCCTACATCGAAAACATGCATGAGAAACCCAGAAGATGGTACACCGTGTGATCGGGAAAGGTTTCTAAAACGCACCTCATTTCTCGTCTCCTTGTGCTCCGGTTCGCCATTCCAGCCGCTTTACTAGCAATCTCCCTCCTTGGAGAATCAGCACCTTTAACCTCCTGTTCCGTACAGGTTGCAATTTGTCCTGAGGATGAACGGGAAGAGGGGGAACCAATGAGAGACTAGCTCTAGGTGTTGGGACAGGCACAGGTCACTCTATTTTCCCATCAGGAAGAAGGATCAACCACAGGCTCAGCCTGCCGCCCGGAGCCAGAATAGGGCCTGAAGCACTCCTGCGCTTTTGCGGCCAGCTCCCAAGAAAGCGAGTTGAAAAATGGAGCTCAGGGGCACTGCAATTCACAAACCTGCAGGGTTAGAAATGATAACTCTCGTCCACAAATATATGGAGGGAAGGCACCGAAGAGGATTTGAAAGCAAGGCAGAATTGCAGGAAACAGATTTCAGGAGGTAGATTCGAATCGCCTTTAAAGCACAGGAAAAGCGGCAAAACCTCGACAATGATGCCCTTGGCCAAAAAGGGCGTATGCGTCTTTTCCTGAATATATTCAGGAAAAAACGCATACGCCCTTTTTGGCCAACCAAGCAACCTGGAAAGGCCAATCAGCGCTACAAAGAAGTCTCGCTTCCCATCGGTCAAAAGGGCCATGCTGAATAAAGTGTCAAAACCAGAAATGCAGGACAGGCCATGGAGAAATGGGAGCCTTGCTACGCTGATGGGCGGGCTGTAAATTGCCAACAGCCACTCTGGAGAAGTGTACGGTGTGTCCTGAAACATCTAAAAAACTCAGCTTAGAGAGCATAGGGCACTTCCACTCATGGGCGTATAAATTGGGAAAACTAAAAATCAGCAAGACACAGGCACCCCAAAGTTTAGGGCTGCTCTGTTGACAAGAACCTCCACTTCGTTACACCTGAAATATCCCAGGAAAGGGAAGAATGGATAAAGAAGTTGTGGTCCTTATGTACAATGGAATATCACTCAGCCATGAAATCAACGTCATAAGGCTAGTAGCAGCATGATGAGTGGATTTAGGTACGACGATTCTAAGTGAAAGAAGTCACACAGAAAAAGACACTTATCATAAGATATCACTTATAGAGGGAATGTAAAAACCGCTACCCTTGAACTGAATTACAAAACAGAACAGAGTCACACGCTTAGAAAACACACCATGGCTGCTTAACGGGAAAGGTGAGGTGGGGTGATGCATAAAACAAGGGTTTCAAATTAGCTCAGATACCGTTCCATAAACCCAATATGTAATAGACAAGACCTACTCCTTGCTCAGTGAACTGGACTCAACGCCCCCTATCCACCGCCCAAGAATATATCTGACTAGTAAGAATCTTAAAACCTATGTATTGATATCTCTCTGTAAGTGAGTCAAGTGGGTGTAAAGCGGCATAAACACAGCAGTGCAAAGCAGCTAAACCCCATTCTAAAAATCAATTACTTTTAAAAACCCGTGAAACAAAGACAGTGAAAGAGAGAGAAATGCTTACAAAATTCGTTCAGGGGCTGCGATGCCACCTGGATTGACCATATTAGACCCACAGCTGATTGAGACATAAGGGTGGACACTCTTGGGGCTGAGAGCGTTGGTGAGGTTGGGTGAGCTAACGCAGACCCTTTAAAGTAATACGGCGTGGCACCCATCCCATGGGTTCCAAATCTCCAGGTTCAAGGGCATCTTCCTACATCGAAAACATGTATGAGAAACCCAGAAGATGGTACACCGTGTGATCGGGAAAGGTTTCTAAAACGCACCTCATTTCTCGTCTCCTTGTGCTCCGGTTCGCCATTCCAGCCGCTTTACTAGCAATCTCCCTCCTTGGAGAATCAGCACTTTAACCTCCTGTTCCGTACAGGTTGCAATTTGTCCTGAGGATGAACGGGAAGAGGGGGAACCAATGAGAGACTAGCTCTAGGTGTTGGGACAGGCACAGGTCACTCTATTTTCCCATCAGGAAGAAGGATCAACCACAGGCTCAGCCTGCCGCCCGGAGCCAGAATAGGGCCTGAAGCAATCCTGCGCTTTTGCGGCCAGCTCCCAAGAAAGCGAGTTGAAAAATGGAGCTCAGGGGCACTGCAATTCACAAACCTGCAGGGTTAGAAATGATAACTCTCGTCCACAAATATATGGAGGGAAGGCAACGAAGAGGATTTGAAAGCAAGGCAGAATTGCAGGAAACAGATTTCAGGAGGTAGATTCGAATCGCCTTTAAAGCACAGGAAAAGCGGCAAAACCTCGACAATGATGCCCTTGGCCAAAAAGGGCGTATGCGTTTTTTCCTGAATATATTCAGGAAAAAACGCATACGCCCTTTTTGGCCAACCAAGCAACCTGGAAAGGCAAATCAGCGCTACAAAGAAGTCTCTCTTCCCATCGGTCAAAAGGGCCATGCTGAATAAAGTGTCAAAACCAGACATGCAGGACAGGCCATGGAGAAGTGGAAGCCTTGCTACGCTGATGGGAAGGATGTAAATTGCCAACAGTCACTCTGGAGAAGTGTACGGTGTGTCCTGAAACATCTAAAAAACTCAGCTTAGAGAGCATAGGGCACTTCCACTCATGGGCGTATAAACTGGGAAAACTAAAAATCAGCAAGACACAGGCACCCCAAAGTTTAGGGCTGCTCTGTTGACAAGAACCTCCACTTCGTTACACCTGAAATATCCCAGGAAAGAGAAGAATGGATAAAGAAGTTGTGGTCCTTATGTACAATGGAATATCACTCAGCCATGAAATCAACGTCATAAGGCTAGGAGCAGCATGATGAGTGGATTTAGCTACGACGATTCTAAGTGAAATAAGTCACACAGAAAAAGACACTTATCATAAGATATCACTTATAGAGGGAATGTAAAAACCGCTACCCTTGAACTGAATTACAAAACAGAACAGAGTCGCACGTTTAGAAAACACACTATGGCTGCTTAACGGGAAAGGTGAGGTGGGGTGATGCATAAAACAAGGGTTTCAAATTAGCTCAGATACCGTTCCATAAACCCAATATGTAATAGACAAGACCTACTCCTTGCTCAGTGAACTGGACTCAACGCCCCCTATTCACCGCCCCAGAATGTATCTGACTAGTAAGAATCTTAAAACCTATGTATTGATATCTCTCTGTAAGTGAGTCAAGTGGGTGTAAAGCGGCATAAACACAGCAGTGCAAAGCAGCTAAACCCCATTCTAAAAATCAATTACTTTTAAAAACCCGTGAAACAAAGACAGTGAAAGAGAGAGAAATTCTTACAAAATTCGTTCAGGGGCTGCGATGCCACCTGGATTGACCATATCTAGACCCACAGCTGATTGAGACATAAGGGTGGACACTCTTGGGGCTGAGAGGTTTGGTGAGGTTGGGTGAGCTAACGCAGACCCTTTAAAGTAATACGGCGTGGTACCCATCCCATGGGTCCCAAATCTCCAGTTTCAAGGGCATCTTCCTACATCGAAAACATGCATGAGAAACCCAGAAGATGGTACACCGTGTGATCGGGAAAGGTTTCTAAAACGCACCTCATTTCTCATCTCCTTGTGCTCCGGTTCGCCATTCCAGCCGCTTTACTAGCAATCTCCCTCCTTGGAGAATCAGCACCTTTAAAATCCTGTTCCGTACACGTTGCAACTTGTCCTGAGGATGAACGGGAAGAGGGGGAGCCAATGAGAGACTACCTCTAGCTGTTGGGACAGGCACAGGTCACTCTATTTTCCCATCAGGAAGAAGAATTAACAACAGGCTCAGCCTGCTGCCCGGAGCCAGAAGAGGGCCTGAAGCAATTCTGCGCTTTTGCGGCCAGCTCCCAAGAAAGCGAGATGAAAAATGGAGCTCAGGGGCACTGCAATTCACAAACCTGCAGAGTTAGAAATGATAACTCTCGTCCACAAATATATGGAGGGAAGGCAACGCAGAGGATTTGAAAGCAAGGCAGAATTGCAGGAAACCGATTTCAGGAGGTAGATTCGAATCGCCTTTAAAGCACAGGAAAAGCGGCAAAACCTCGACAATGATGCCCTTGGCCAAAAAGGGCGTATGCGTCTTTTCCTGAATATATTCAGGAAAAGACGCATACGCCCTTTTTGGCCAACCAGGCAACCTGGAAAGGCAAATCAGCGCTACAAAGAAGTCTCGCTTCCCATCGGTCAAAAGGGCCATGCTGAATAAAGTGTCAAAACCAGAAATGCAGGACAGGCCATGGAGAAATGGGAGCCTTGCTACGCTGATGGGCGGGCTGTAAATTGCCAACAGACACTCTGGAGAAGTGTACGGTGTGTCCTGAAACATCTAAAAAACTCAGCTGAGAGAGCATAGGGCACTTCCACTCATGGGCGGATAAATTGGGAAAACTAAAAATCAGCAAGACACAGGCACCCCAAAGTTTAGGGCTGCTCTGTTGACAAGAACCTCCACTTGGTTACACCTTAAATATCCCAGGAAAGAGAAGAATGGATAAAGAAGTTGTGGTCCTTATGTACAATGGAATATCACTCAGCCATGAAATCAATGTCATAAGGCTAGGAGCAGCATGATGAGTGGATTTAGGTACGACGATTCTAAGTGAAATAAGTCACACAGAAAAAGACACTTATCATAAGATATCACTTATAGAGGGAATGTAAAAACCGCTACACTTGAACTGAATTACAAAACAGAACAGAGTCGCACGATTAGAAAACACACTATGGCTGCTTAACGGGAAAGGTGAGGTGGGGTGATGCATAAAACAAGGGTTTCAAATTAGCTCAGATACCGTTCCATAAACCCAATATGTAATAGACAAGACCTACTCCTTGCTCAGTGAACTGGACTCAACGCCCCCTATTCACCGCCCCAGAATGTATCTGACTAGTAAGAATCTTAAAACCTATGTATTGATATCTCTCTGTAAGTGAGTCAACTGGGTGTAAAGCAGCATAAACACAGCAGTGAAAAGCAGGTAAACACCATTCTAAAAATCAATTACTTTTAAAAATCCGTGAAACAAAGACAGTGAAAGAGAGAGAAATTCTTACCAAATTCGCTCAAGGGCTGTGATGCCACCTGGATTGACCATATCTCGACCCACAGCTGATTGAGACATAAGGGTGGACACTCTTGGGGCTGAGAGGTTTGGTGAGGTTGGGTGAGCTAACGCAGACCCTTTAAAGTAATACGGCGTGGTACCCATCCCATGGGTCCCAAATCTCCAGGTTCAAGGGCATCTTCCTACATCGAAAACATGCATGAGAAAGCCCGAAGATGGTACACCGTGTGATCGGGAAAGGTTTCTAAAACGCACCTCATTTCTCATCTCCTTGTGCTCCGGTTCGCCATTCCAGCCGCTTTACTAGCAATCTCCCTCCTTGGAGAATCAGCACCTTTAACCTCCTGTTCCGTACAGGTTGCAATTTGTCCTGAGGATGAACGGGAAGAGGGGGAACCAATGAGAGACTAGCTCTAGGTGTTGGGACAGGCACAGGTCACTCTATTTTCCCATCAGGAAGAAGGATCAACCACAGGCTCAGCCTGCCGCCCGGAGCCAGAATAGGGCCTGAAGCAATCCTGCGCTTTTGCGGCCAGCTCCCAAGAAAGCGAGTTGAAAAATGGAGCTCAGGGGCACTGCAATTCACAAACCTGCAGGGTTAGAAATGATAACTCTCGTCCACAAATATATGGAGGGAAGGCAACGAAGAGGATTTGAAAGCAAGGCAGAATTGCAGGAAACAGATTTCAGGAGGTAGATTCGAATCGCCTTTAAAGCACAGGAAAAGCGGCAAAACCTCGACAATGATGCCCTTGGCCAAAAAGGGCGTATGCGTCTTTTCCTGAATATATTCAGGAAAAGACGCATACGCCCTTTTTGGCCAACCAGGCAACCTGGAAAGGCAAATCAGCGCTACAAAGAAGTCTCGCTTCCCATCGGTCAAAAGGGCCATGCTGAATAAAGTGTCAAAACCAGAAATGCAGGACAGGCCATGGAGAAATGGGAGCCTTGCTACGCTGATGGGCGGGCTGTAAATTGCCAACAGACACTCTGGAGAAGTGTACGGTGTGTCCTGAAACATCTAAAAAACTCAGCTGAGAGAGCATAGGGCACTTCCACTCATGGGCGGATAAATTGGGAAAACTAAAAATCAGCAAGACACAGGCACCCCAAAGTTTAGGGCTGCTCTGTTGACAAGAACCTCCACTTGGTTACACCTTAAATATCCCAGGAAAGAGAAGAATGGATAAAGAAGTTGTGGTCCTTATGTACAATGGAATATCACTCAGCCATGAAATCAATGTCATAAGGCTAGGAGCAGCATGATGAGTGGATTTAGGTACGACGATTCTAAGTGAAATAAGTCACACAGAAAAAGACACTTATCATAAGATATCACTTATAGAGGGAATGTAAAAACCGCTACACTTGAACTGAATTACAAAACAGAACAGAGTCGCACGATTAGAAAACACACTATGGCTGCTTAACGGGAAAGGTGAGGTGGGGTGATGCATAAAACAAGGGTTTCAAATTAGCTCAGATACCGTTCCATAAACCCAATATGTAATAGACAAGACCTACTCCTTGCTCAGTGAACTGGACTCAACGCCCCCTATTCACCGCCCCAGAATGTATCTGACTAGTAAGAATCTTAAAACCTATGTATTGATATCTCTCTGTAAGTGAGTCAACTGGGTGTAAAGCAGCATAAACACAGCAGTGAAAAGCAGGTAAACACCATTCTAAAAATCAATTACTTTTAAAAATCCGTGAAACAAAGACAGTGAAAGAGAGAGAAATTCTTACCAAATTCGCTCAAGGGCTGTGATGCCACCTGGATTGACCATATCTCGACCCACAGCTGATTGAGACATAAGGGTGGACACTCTTGGGGCTGAGAGGTTTGGTGAGGTTGGGTGAGCTAACGCAGACCCTTTAAAGTAATACGGCGTGGTACCCATCCCATGGGTCCCAAATCTCCAGGTTCAAGGGCATCTTCCTACATCGAAAACATGCATGAGAAAGCCCGAAGATGGTACACCGTGTGATCGGGAAAGGTTTCTAAAACGCACCTCATTTCTCATCTCCTTGTGCTCCGGTTCGCCATTCCAGCCGCTTTACTAGCAATCTCCCTCCTTGGAGAATCAGCACCTTTAACCTCCTGTTCCGTACAGGTTGCAATTTGTCCTGAGGATGAACGGGAAGAGGGGGAACCAATGAGAGACTAGCTCTAGGTGTTGGGACAGGCACAGGTCACTCTATTTTCCCATCAGGAAGAAGGATCAACCACAGGCTCAGCCTGCCGCCCGGAGCCAGAATAGGGCCTGAAGCAATCCTGCGCTTTTGCGGCCAGCTCCCAAGAAAGCGAGTTGAAAAATGGAGCTCAGGGGCACTGCAATTCACAAACCTGCAGGGTTAGAAATGATAACTCTCGTCCACAAATATATGGAGGGAAGGCAACGAAGAGGATTTGAAAGCAAGGCAGAATTGCAGGAAACAGATTTCAGGAGGTAGATTCGAATCGCCTTTAAAGCACAGGAAAAGCGGCAAAACCTCGACAATGATGCCCTTGGCCAAAAAGGGCGTATGCGTCTTTTCCTGAATATATTCAGGAAAAAACGCATACGCCCTTTTTGGCCAACCAAGCAACCTGGAAAGGCAAATCAGCGCTACAAAGAAGTCTCTGTTCCCATCGGTCAAAAGGGCCATGCTGAATAAAGTGTCAAAACCAGACATGCAGGACAGGCCATGGAGAAGTGGAAGCCTTGCTACGCTGATGGGAAGGATGTAAATTGCCAACAGTCACTCTGGAGAAGTGTACGGTGTGTCCTGAAACATCTAAAAAACTCAGCTTAGAGAGCATAGGGCACTTCCACTCATGGGCGTATAAACTGGGAAAACTAAAAATCAGCAAGACACAGGCACCCCAAAGTTTAGGGCTGCTCTGTTGACAAGAACCTCCACTTCGTTACACCTGAAATATCCCAGGAAAGAGAAGAATGGATAAAGAAGTTGCGGTCCTTATGTACAATGGAATATCACTCAGCCATGAAATCAACGTCATAAGGCTAGGAGCAGCATGATGAGTGGATTTAGGTACGACAATTCTAAGTGAAATAAGTCACACAGAAAAAGACACTTATCATAAGATATCACTTATAGAGGGAATGTAAAAACCGCTACCCTTGAACTGAATTACAAAACAGAACAGAGTCGCACGTTTAGAAAACACACTATGGCTGCTTAACGGGAAAGGTGAGGTGGGGTGATGCATAAAACAAGGGTTTCAAATTAGCTCAGATACCGTTCCATAAACCCAATATGTAATAGACAAGACCTACTCCTTGCTCAGTGAACTGGACTCAACAACCCCTATTCACCGCCCAAGAATATATCTGACTAGTAAGAATCTTAAAACCTATGTATTGATATCTCTCTGTAAGTGAGTCAAGTGGGTGTAAAGCGGCATAAACACAGCAGTGCAAAGCACCTAAACCCCATTATAAAAATCAATTACTTTTAAAACCCCGTGAAACAAAGACAGTGAAAGAGAGAGAAATTCTTACAAAATTCGTTCAGGGGCTGCGATGCCACCTGGATTGACCATATCTAGACCCACAGCTGACTGAGACATAAGGGTGGACACTCTTGGGGCTGAGAGGTTTGGTGAGGTTGGGTGAGCTAACGCAGACCCTTTAAAGTAATACGGCGTGGTACCCATCCCATGGGTCCCAAATCTCCAGGTTCAAGGGCATCTTCCTACATCGAAAACATGCATGAGAAACCCAGAAGATGGTACACCGTGTGATCGGGAAAGGTTTCTAAAACGCACCTCATTTCTCATCTCCTTGTGCTCCGGTTCGCCATTCCAGCCGCTTTACTAGCAATCTCCCTCCTTGGAGAATCAGCACCTTTAAAATCCTGTTCCGTACACGTTGCAACTTGTCCTGAGGATGAAAGGGAAGAGGGGGAGCCAATGAGACACTAGCTCTAGGTGTTGGGACAGGCACAGGTCACTCTATTTTCCCATCAGGAAGAAGAATTAACAACAGGCTCAGCCTGCCGCCCGGAGCCAGAATAGGGCCTGAAGCAATTCTGCGCTTTTGCGGCCAGCTCCCAAGAAAGCGAGTTGAAAAATGGAGCTCAGGGGCACTGCAATTCACAAACCTGCAGAGTTAGAAATGATAACTCTCGTCCACAAATATATGGAGGGAAGGCAACGAAGAGGATTTGAAAGCAAGGCAGAATTGCAGGAAACAGATTTCAGGAGGTAGATTCGAATCGCCTTTAAAGCACAGGAAAAGCGGCAAAACCTCGACAATGATGCCCTTGGCCAAAAAGGGCGTATGCGTCTTTTCCTGAATATATTCAGGAAAAAACGCATACGCCCTTTTTGGCCAACCAAGCAACCTGGAAAGGCAAATCAGCGCTACAAAGAAGTCTCTCTTCCCATCGGTCAAAAGGGCCATGCTGAATAAAGTGTCAAAACCAGACATGCAGGACAGGCCATGGAGAAGTGGAAGCCTTGCTACGCTGATGGGAAGGATGTAAATTGCCAACAGTCACTCTGGAGAAGTGTACAGTGTGTCCTGAAACATCTAAAAAACTCAGCTTAGAGAGCATAGGGCACTTCCACTCATGGGCGTATAAACTGGGAAAACTAAAAATCAGCAAGACACAGGCACCCCAAAGTTTAGGGCTGCTCTGTTGACAAGAACCTCCACTTCGTTACACCTGAAATATCCCAGGAAAGAGAAGAATGGATAAAGAAGTTGCGGTCCTTATGTACAATGGACTATCACTCAGCCATGAAATCAACGTCATAAGGCTAGGAGCAGCATGATGAGTGGATTTAGGTACGACGATTCTAATTGAAATAAGTCACACAGAAAAAGACACTTATCATAAGATATCACTTATAGAGGGAATGTAAAAAACCGCTACCCTTGAACTGAATTACAAAACAGAACAGAGTCGCACGTTTAGAAAACACACTATGGCTGCTTAACGGGAAAGGTGAGGTGGGGTGATGCATAAAACAAGGGTTTCAAATTAGCTCAGATACCGTTCCATAAACCCAATATGTAATAGACAAGACCTACTCCTTGCTCAGTGAACTGGACTCAACGCCCCCTATCCACCGCCCAAGAATATATCTGACTAGTAAGAATCTTAAAACCTATGTATTGATATCTCTCTGTAAGTGAGTCAAGTGGGTGTAAAGCGGCATAAACACAGCAGTGCAAAGCAGCTAAACCCCATTATAAAAATCAATTACTTTTAAAAACCCGTGAAACAAAGACAGTGAAAGAGAGAGAAATGCTTACAAAATTCGTTCAGGGGCTGCGATGCCACCTGGATTGACCATATTAGACCCACAGCTGATTGAGACATACGGGTGGACACTCTTGGGGCTGAGAGCTTTGGTGAGGTTGGGTGAGCTAACGCAGACCCTTTAAAGTAATACGGCGTGGCACCCATCCCATGGGTTCCAAATCTCCAGGTTCAAGGGCATCTTCCTACATCGAAAACATGCATGAGAAACCCAGAAGATGGTACACCGTGTGATCGGGAAAGGTTTCTATAACGCACCTCATTTCTCGTCTCCTTGTGCTCCGGTTCGCCATTCCAGCCGCTTTACTAGCAATCTCCCTCCTTGGAGAATCAGCACCTTTAACCTCCTGTTCCGTACAGGTTGCAATTTGTCCTGAGGATGAACGGGAAGAGGGGGAACCAATGAGAGACTAGCTCTAGGTGTTGGGACAGGCACAGGTCACTCTATTTTCCCATCAGGAAGAAGGATCAACCACAGGCTCAGCCTGCCGCCCGGAGCCAGAATAGGGCCTGAAGCAATCCTGCGCTTTTGCGGCCAGCTCCCAAGAAAGCGAGTTGAAAAATGGAGCTCAGGGGCACTGCAATTCACAAACCTGCAGGGTTAGAAATGATAACTCTCGTCCACAAATATATGGAGGGAAGGCACCGAAGAGGATTTGAAAGCAAGGCAGAATTGCAGGAAACAGATTTCAGGAGGTAGATTCGAATCGCCTTTAAAGCACAGGAAAAGCGGCAAAACCTCGACAATGATGCCCTTGGCCAAAAAGGGCGTATGCGTCTTTTCCTGAATATATTCAGGAAAAAACGCATACGCCCTTTTTGGCCAACCAAGCAACCTGGAAAGGCCAATCAGCGCTACAAAGAAGTCTCGCTTCCCATGGGTCAAAAGGGCCATGCTGAATAAAGTGTCAAAACCAGAAATGCAGGACAGGCCATGGAGAAATGGGAGCCTTGCTACGCTGATGGGCGGGCTGTAAATTGCCAACAGCCACTCTGGAGAAGTGTACGGTGTGTCCTGAAACATCTAAAAAACTCAGCTTAGAGAGCATAGGGCACTTCCACTCATGGGCGTATAAATTGGGAAAACTAAAAATCAGCAAGACACAGGCACCCCAAAGTTTAGGGCTGCTCTGTTGACAAGAACCTCCACTTCGTTACACCTGAAATATCCCAGGAAAGGGAAGAATGGATAAAGAATTTGTGGTCCTTATGTACAATGGAATATCACTCAGCCATGAAATCAACGTCATAAGGCTAGTAGCAGCATGATGAGTGGATTTAGGTACGACGATTCTAAGTGAAAGAAGTCACACAGAAAAAGACACTTATCATAAGATATCACTTATAGAGGGAATGTAAAAACCGCTACCCTTGAACTGAATTACAAAACAGAACAGAGTCACACGCTTAGAAAACACACCATGGCTGCTTAACGGGAAAGGTGAGGTGGGGTGATGCATAAAACAAGGGTTTCAAATTAGCTCAGATACCGTTCCATAAACCCAATATGTAAGCTCAAATACCGTTCCATAAACCCAATATGTAATAGACAAGACCTACTCCTTGCTCAGTGAATTGGACTCAACACCCCCTATTCAACGCCCAAGAATATATCTGACTAGTAAGAATCTTAAAACCTATGTATTGATATCTCTCTGTAAGTGAGTCAAGTGGGTGTAAAGCGGCATAAACACAGCAGTGCAAAGCAGCTAAACCCCATTCTAAAAATCAATTACTTTTAAAAACCCGTGAAACAAAGACAGTGAAAGACAGAGAAATGCTTACAAAATTCATTCAGGGGTTGCGATGCCACCTGGATTGACCATATCTAGACCCACAGCTGATTGAGACATAAGGGTGGACACTCTTGGGGCTGAGAGGTTTGGTGAGGTTGGGTGAGCTAACGCAGACCCTTTACAGTAATACGGCGTGGTACCCATCCCATGGGTCCCAAATCTCCAGGTTCAAGGGCATCTTCCTACATCGAAAACATGCATGAGAAACGCCGAAGATGGTACACCGTGTGATCGGGAAAGGTTTCTAAAACGCACCTCATTTCTCATCTCCTTGCGCTCCGGTTCGCCATTCCAGGCGCTTTAGTAGCAATCTCCCTCCTTGGAGAATCAGCACCTTTAACCTCCTGTTCCGTACACGTTGCAACTTGTCCTGAGGATGAAAGGGAAGAGGGGGAGCCAATGAGACACTAGCTCTAGGTGTTGGGACAGGCACAGGTCACTCTATTTTCCCATCAGGAAGAAGAATTAACAACAGGCTCAGCCTGCCGCCCGGAGCCAGAATAGGGCCTGAAGCAATTCTGCGCTTTTGCGGCCAGCTCCCAAGAAAGCGAGTTGAAAAATGGAGCTCAGGGGCACTGCAATTCACAAACCTGCAGAGTTAGAAATGATAACTCTCGTCCACAAATATATGGAGGGAAGGCAACGAAGAGGATTTGAAAGCAAGGCAGAATTGCAGGAAACAGATTTCAGGAGGTAGATTCGAATCGCCTTTAAAGCACAGGAAAAGCGGCAAAACCTCGACAATGATGCCCTTGGCCAAAAAGGGCGTATGCGTCTTTTCCTGAATATATTCAGGAAAAAACGCATACGCCCTTTTTGGCCAACCAAGCAACCTGGAAAGGCAAATCAGCGCTACAAAGAAGTCTCTCTTCCCATCGGTCAAAAGGGCCATGCTGAATAAAGTGTCAAAACCAGACATGCAGGACAGGCCATGGAGAAGTGGAAGCCTTGCTACGCTGATGGGAAGGATGTAAATTGCCAACAGTCACTCTGGAGAAGTGTACAGTGTGTCCTGAAACATCTAAAAAACTCAGCTTAGAGAGCATAGGGCACTTCCACTCATGGGCGTATAAACTGGGAAAACTAAAAATCAGCAAGACACAGGCACCCCAAAGTTTAGGGCTGCTCTGTTGACAAGAACCTCCACTTCGTTACACCTGAAATATCCCAGGAAAGAGAAGAATGGATAAAGAAGTTGCGGTCCTTATGTACAATGGACTATCACTCAGCCATGAAATCAACGTCATAAGGCTAGGAGCAGCATGATGAGTGGATTTAGGTACGACGATTCTAATTGAAATAAGTCACACAGAAAAAGACACTTATCATAAGATATCACTTATAGAGGGAATGTAAAAAACCGCTACCCTTGAACTGAATTACAAAACAGAACAGAGTCGCACGTTTAGAAAACACACTATGGCTGCTTAACGGGAAAGGTGAGGTGGGGTGATGCATAAAACAAGGGTTTCAAATTAGCTCAGATACCGTTCCATAAACCCAATATGTAATAGACAAGACCTACTCCTTGCTCAGTGAACTGGACTCAACGCCCCCTATCCACCGCCTAAGAATATATCTGACTAGTAAGAATCTTAAAACCTATGTATTGATATCTCTCTGTAAGTGAGTCAAGTGGGTGTAAAGCGGCATAAACACAGCAGTGCAAAGCAGCTAAACCCCATTCTAAAAATCAATTACTTTTAAAAACCCGTGAAACAAAGACAGTGAAAGACAGAGAAATGCTTACAAAATTCGTTCAGGGGCTGCGATGCCACCTGGATTGACCATATTAGACCCACAGCTGATTGAGACATAAGGGTGGACACTCTTGGGGCTGAGAGGTTTGGTGAGGTTGGGTGAGCTAACGCAGACCCTTTACAGTAATACGGCGTGGTACCCATCCCATGGGTCCCAAATCTCCAGGTTCAAGGGCATCTTCCTACATCGAAAACATGCATGAGAAACGCCGAAGATGGTACACCGTGTGATCGGGAAAGGTTTCTAAAACGCACCTCATTTCTCGTCTCCTTGCGCTCCGGTTCGCCATTCCAGCCGCTTTAGTAGCAATCTCCCTCCTTGGAGAATCAGCACCTTTAACCTCCTGTTCCGTACACGTTGCAACTTGTCCTGAGGATGAAAGGGAAGAGGGGGAGCCAATGAGACACTAGCTCTAGGTGTTGGGACAGGCACAGGTCACTCTATTTTCCCATCAGGAAGAAGAATTAACAACAGGCTCAGCCTGCCGCCCGGAGCCAGAATAGGGCCTGAAGCAATTCTGCGCTTTTGCGGCCAGCTCCCAAGAAAGCGAGTTGAAAAATGGAGCTCAGGGGCACTGCAATTCACAAACCTGCAGAGTTAGAAATGATAACTCTCGTCCACAAATATATGGAGGGAAGGCAACGAAGAGGATTTGAAAGCAAGGCAGAATTGCAGGAAACAGATTTCAGGAGGTAGATTCGAATCGCCTTTAAAGCACAGGAAAAGCGGCAAAACCTCGACAATGATGCCCTTGGCCAAAAAGGGCGTATGCGTCTTTTCCTGAATATATTCAGGAAAAAACGCATATGCCCTTTTTGGCCAACCAAGCAACCTGGAAAGGCAAATCAGCGCTACAAAGAAGTCTCTCTTCCCATCGGTCAAAAGGGCCATGCTGAATAAAGTGTCAAAACCAGACATGCAGGACAGGCCATGGAGAAGTGGAAGCCTTGCTACGCTGATGGGAAGGATGTAAATTGCCAACAGTCACTCTGGAGAAGTGTACAGTGTGTCCTGAAACATCTAAAAAACTCAGCTTAGAGAGCATAGGGCACTTCCACTCATGGGCGTATAAACTGGGAAAACTAAAAATCAGCAAGACACAGGCACCCCAAAGTTTAGGGCTGCTCTGTTGACAAGAACCTCCACTTCGTTACACCTGAAATATCCCAGGAAAGAGAAGAATGGATAAAGAAGTTGCGGTCCTTATGTACAATGGAATATCACTCAGCCATGAAATCAACGTCATAAGGCTAGTAGCAGCATGATGAGTGGATTTAGGTACGACGATTCTAATTGAAATAAGTCACACAGAAAAAGACACTTATCATAAGATATCACTTATAGAGGGAATGTAAAAAACCGCTACCCTTGAACTGAATTACAAAACAGAACAGAGTCGCACGTTTAGAAAACACACCATGGCTGCTTAACGGGAAAGGTGAGGTGGGGTGATGCATAAAACAAGGGTTTCAAATTAGCTCAGATACCGTTCCATAAACCCAATATGTAATAGACAAGACCTACTCCTTGCTCAGTGAACTGGACTCAACGCCCCCTATCCACCGCCCAAGAATATATCTGACTAGTAAGAATCTTAAAACCTATGTATTGATATCTCTCTGTAAGTGAGTCAAGTGGGTGTAAAGCGGCATAAACACAGCAGTGCAAAGCAGCTAAACCCCATTATAAAAATCAATTACTTTTAAAAACCCGTGAAACAAAGACAGTGAAAGAGAGAGAAATGCTTACAAAATTCGTTCAGGGGCTGCGATGCCACCTGGATTGACCATATTAGACCCACAGCTGATTGAGACATACGGGTGGACACTCTTGGGGCTGAGAGCTTTGGTGAGGTTGGGTGAGCTAACGCAGACCCTTTAAAGTAATACGGCGTGGCACCCATCCCATGGGTTCCAAATCTCCAGGTTCAAGGGCATCTTCCTACATCGAAAACATGCATGAGAAACCCAGAAGATGGTACACCGTGTGATCGGGAAAGGTTTCTATAACGCACCTCATTTCTCGTCTCCTTGTGCTCCGGTTCGCCATTCCAGCCGCTTTACTAGCAATCTCCCTCCTTGGAGAATCAGCACCTTTAACCTCCTGTTCCGTACAGGTTGCAATTTGTCCTGAGGATGAACGGGAAGAGGGGGAACCAATGAGAGACTAGCTCTAGGTGTTGGGACAGGCACAGGTCACTCTATTTTCCCATCAGGAAGAAGGATCAACCACAGGCTCAGCCTGCCGCCCGGAGCCAGAATAGGGCCTGAAGCAATCCTGCGCTTTTGCGGCCAGCTCCCAAGAAAGCGAGTTGAAAAATGGAGCTCAGGGGCACTGCAATTCACAAACCTGCAGGGTTAGAAATGATAACTCTCGTCCACAAATATATGGAGGGAAGGCACCGAAGAGGATTTGAAAGCAAGGCAGAATTGCAGGAAACAGATTTCAGGAGGTAGATTCGAATCGCCTTTAAAGCACAGGAAAAGCGGCAAAACCTCGACAATGATGCCCTTGGCCAAAAAGGGCGTATGCGTCTTTTCCTGAATATATTCAGGAAAAAACGCATACGCCCTTTTTGGCCAACCAAGCAACCTGGAAAGGCCAATCAGCGCTACAAAGAAGTCTCGCTTCCCATGGGTCAAAAGGGCCATGCTGAATAAAGTGTCAAAACCAGAAATGCAGGACAGGCCATGGAGAAATGGGAGCCTTGCTACGCTGATGGGCGGGCTGTAAATTGCCAACAGCCACTCTGGAGAAGTGTACGGTGTGTCCTGAAACATCTAAAAAACTCAGCTGAGAGAGCATAGGGCACTTCCACTCATGGGCGGATAAATTGGGAAAACTAAAAATCAGCAAGACACAGGCACCCCAAAGTTTAGGGCTGCTCTGTTGACAAGAACCTCCACTTCGTTACACCTGAAATATCCCAGGAAAGGGAAGAATGGATAAAGAATTTGTGGTCCTTATGTACAATGGAATATCACTCAGCCATGAAATCAACGTCATAAGGCTAGTAGCAGCATGATGAGTGGATTTAGGTACGACGATTCTAAGTGAAAGAAGTCACACAGAAAAAGACACTTATCATAAGATATCACTTATAGAGGGAATGTAAAAACCGCTACCCTTGAACTGAATTACAAAACAGAACAGAGTCACACGCTTAGAAAACACACCATGGCTGCTTAACGGGAAAGGTGAGGTGGGGTGATGCATAAAACAAGGGTTTCAAATTAGCTCAGATACCGTTCCATAAACCCAATATGTAAGCTCAAATACCGTTCCATAAACCCAATATGTAATAGACAAGACCTACTCCTTGCTCAGTGAATTGGA
The DNA here is from genome assembly GCF_028023285.1 of Balaenoptera ricei. Taxonomy (NCBI): domain Eukaryota; kingdom Metazoa; phylum Chordata; class Mammalia; order Artiodactyla; family Balaenopteridae; genus Balaenoptera; species Balaenoptera ricei. The sequence goes on from NC_082654.1 coordinate 77,358,580, forward strand.
CTCAACACCCCCTATTCAACGCCCAAGAATATATCTGACTAGTAAGAATCTTAAAACCTATGTATTGATATCTCTCTGTAAGTGAGTCAAGTGGGTGTAAAGCGGCATAAACACAGCAGTGCAAAGCAGCTAAACCCCATTCTAAAAATCAATTACTTTTAAAAACCCGTGAAACAAAGACAGTGAAAGAGAGAGAAATGCTTACAAAATTCATTCAGGGGTTGCGATGCCACCTGGATTGACCATATCTAGACCCACAGCTGATTGAGACATAAGGGTGGACACTCTTGGGGCTGAGAGGTTTGGTGAGGTTGGGTGAGCTAACGCAGACCCTTTACAGTAATACGGCGTGGTACCCATCCCATGGGTCCCAAATCTCCAGGTTCAAGGGCATCTTCCTACATCGAAAACATGCATGAGAAACGCCGAAGATGGTACACCGTGTGATCGGGAAAGGTTTCTAAAACGCACCTCATTTCTCATCTCCTTGCGCTCCGGTTCGCCATTCCAGGCGCTTTAGTAGCAATCTCCCTCCTTGGAGAATCAGCACCTTTAACCTCCTGTTCCGTACACGTTGCAACTTGTCCTGAGGATGAAAGGGAAGAGGGGGAGCCAATGAGACACTAGCTCTAGGTGTTGGGACAGGCACAGGTCACTCTATTTTCCCATCAGGAAGAAGAATTAACAACAGGCTCAGCCTGCCGCCCGGAGCCAGAATAGGGCCTGAAGCAATTCTGCGCTTTTGCGGCCAGCTCCCAAGAAAGCGAGTTGAAAAATGGAGCTCAGGGGCACTGCAATTCACAAACCTGCAGAGTTAGAAATGATAACTCTCGTCCACAAATATATGGAGGGAAGGCAACGAAGAGGATTTGAAAGCAAGGCAGAATTGCAGGAAACAGATTTCAGGAGGTAGATTCGAATCGCCTTTAAAGCACAGGAAAAGCGGCAAAACCTCGACAATGATGCCCTTGGCCAAAAAGGGCGTATGCGTCTTTTCCTGAATATATTCAGGAAAAAACGCATACGCCCTTTTTGGCCAACCAAGCAACCTGGAAAGGCAAATCAGCGCTACAAAGAAGTCTCTCTTCCCATCGGTCAAAAGGGCCATGCTGAATAAAGTGTCAAAACCAGACATGCAGGACAGGCCATGGAGAAGTGGAAGCCTTGCTACGCTGATGGGAAGGATGTAAATTGCCAACAGTCACTCTGGAGAAGTGTACAGTGTGTCCTGAAACATCTAAAAAACTCAGCTTAGAGAGCATAGGGCACTTCCACTCATGGGCGTATAAACTGGGAAAACTAAAAATCAGCAAGACACAGGCACCCCAAAGTTTAGGGCTGCTCTGTTGACAAGAACCTCCACTTCGTTACACCTGAAATATCCCAGGAAAGAGAAGAATGGATAAAGAAGTTGCGGTCCTTATGTACAATGGACTATCACTCAGCCATGAAATCAACGTCATAAGGCTAGGAGCAGCATGATGAGTGGATTTAGGTACGACGATTCTAATTGAAATAAGTCACACAGAAAAAGACACTTATCATAAGATATCACTTATAGAGGGAATGTAAAAAACCGCTACCCTTGAACTGAATTACAAAACATAACAGAGTCGCACGTTTAGAAAACACACTATGGCTGCTTAACGGGAAAGGTGAGGTGGGGTGATGCATAAAACAAGGGTTTCAAATTAGCTCAGATACCGTTCCATAAACCCAATATGTAATAGACAAGACCTACTCCTTGCTCAGTGAACTGGACTCAACGCCCCCTATCCACCGCCCAAGAATATATCTGACTAGTAAGAATCTTAAAACCTATGTATTGATATCTCTCTGTAAGTGAGTCAAGTGGGTGTAAAGCGGCATAAACACAGCAGTGCAAAGCAGCTAAACCCCATTCTAAAAATCAATTACTTTTAAAAACCCGTGAAACAAAGACAGTGAAAGACAGAGAAATGCTTACAAAATTCGTTCAGGGGCTGCGATGCCACCTGGATTGACCATATTAGACCCACAGCTGATTGAGACATAAGGGTGGACACTCTTGGGGCTGAGAGGTTTGGTGAGGTTGGGTGAGCTAACGCAGACCCTTTACAGTAATACGGCGTGGTACCCATCCCATGGGTCCCAAATCTCCAGGTTCAAGGGCATCTTCCTACATCGAAAACATGCATGAGAAACGCCGAAGATGGTACACCGTGTGATCGGGAAAGGTTTCTAAAACGCACCTCATTTCTCGTCTCCTTGCGCTCCGGTTCGCCATTCCAGCCGCTTTAGTAGCAATCTCCCTCCTTGGAGAATCAGCACCTTTAACCTCCTGTTCCGTACACGTTGCAACTTGTCCTGAGGATGAAAGGGAAGAGGGGGAGCCAATGAGACACTAGCTCTAGGTGTTGGGACAGGCACAGGTCACTCTATTTTCCCATCAGGAAGAAGAATTAACAACAGGCTCAGCCTGCCGCCCGGAGCCAGAATAGGGCCTGAAGCAATTCTGCGCTTTTGCGGCCAGCTCCCAAGAAAGCGAGTTGAAAAATGGAGCTCAGGGGCACTGCAATTCACAAACCTGCAGAGTTAGAAATGATAACTCTCGTCCACAAATATATGGAGGGAAGGCAACGAAGAGGATTTGAAAGCAAGGCAGAATTGCAGGAAACAGATTTCAGGAGGTAGATTCGAATCGCCTTTAAAGCACAGGAAAAGCGGCAAAACCTCGACAATGATGCCCTTGGCCAAAAAGGGCGTATGCGTCTTTTCCTGAATATATTCAGGAAAAAACGCATATGCCCTTTTTGGCCAACCAAGCAACCTGGAAAGGCAAATCAGCGCTACAAAGAAGTCTCTCTTCCCATCGGTCAAAAGGGCCATGCTGAATAAAGTGTCAAAACCAGACATGCAGGACAGGCCATGGAGAAGTGGAAGCCTTGCTACGCTGATGGGAAGGATGTAAATTGCCAACAGTCACTCTGGAGAAGTGTACAGTGTGTCCTGAAACATCTAAAAAACTCAGCTTAGAGAGCATAGGGCACTTCCACTCATGGGCGTATAAACTGGGAAAACTAAAAATCAGCAAGACACAGGCACCCCAAAGTTTAGGGCTGCTCTGTTGACAAGAACCTCCACTTCGTTACACCTGAAATATCCCAGGAAAGAGAAGAATGGATAAAGAAGTTGCGGTCCTTATGTACAATGGAATATCACTCAGCCATGAAATCAACGTCATAAGGCTAGTAGCAGCATGATGAGTGGATTTAGGTACGACGATTCTAATTGAAATAAGTCACACAGAAAAAGACACTTATCATAAGATATCACTTATAGAGGGAATGTAAAAAACCGCTACCCTTGAACTGAATTACAAAACAGAACAGAGTCGCACGTTTAGAAAACACACCATGGCTGCTTAACGGGAAAGGTGAGGTGGGGTGATGCATAAAACAAGGGTTTCAAATTAGCTCAGATACCGTTCCATAAACCCAATATGTAAGCTCAAATACCGTTCCATAAACCCAATATGTAATAGACAAGACCTACTCCTTGCTCAGTGAATTGGACTCAACACCCCCTATTCAACGCCCAAGAATATATCTGACTAGTAAGAATCTTAAAACCTATGTATTGATATCTCTCTGTAAGTGAGTCAAGTGGGTGTAAAGCGGCATAAACACAGCAGTGCAAAGCAGCTAAACCCCATTCTAAAAATCAATTACTTTTAAAAACCCGTGAAACAAAGACAGTGAAAGACAGAGAAATGCTTACAAAATTCATTCAGGGGTTGCGATGCCACCTGGATTGACCATATCTAGACCCACAGCTGATTGAGACATAAGGGTGGACACTCTTGGGGCTGAGAGGTTTGGTGAGGTTGGGTGAGCTAACGCAGACCCTTTACAGTAATACGGCGTGGTACCCATCCCATGGGTCCCAAATCTCCAGGTTCAAGGGCATCTTCCTACATCGAAAACATGCATGAGAAACGCCGAAGATGGTACACCGTGTGATCGGGAAAGGTTTCTAAAACGCACCTCATTTCTCATCTCCTTGCGCTCCGGTTCGCCATTCCAGGCGCTTTAGTAGCAATCTCCCTCCTTGGAGAATCAGCACCTTTAACCTCCTGTTCCGTACACGTTGCAACTTGTCCTGAGGATGAAAGGGAAGAGGGGGAGCCAATGAGACACTAGCTCTAGGTGTTGGGACAGGCACAGGTCACTCTATTTTCCCATCAGGAAGAAGAATTAACAACAGGCTCAGCCTGCCGCCCGGAGCCAGAATAGGGCCTGAAGCAATTCTGCGCTTTTGCGGCCAGCTCCCAAGAAAGCGAGTTGAAAAATGGAGCTCAGGGGCACTGCAATTCACAAACCTGCAGAGTTAGAAATGATAACTCTCGTCCACAAATATATGGAGGGAAGGCAACGAAGAGGATTTGAAAGCAAGGCAGAATTGCAGGAAACAGATTTCAGGAGGTAGATTCGAATCGCCTTTAAAGCACAGGAAAAGCGGCAAAACCTCGACAATGATGCCCTTGGCCAAAAAGGGCGTATGCGTCTTTTCCTGAATATATTCAGGAAAAAACGCATACGCCCTTTTTGGCCAACCAAGCAACCTGGAAAGGCAAATCAGCGCTACAAAGAAGTCTCTCTTCCCATCGGTCAAAAGGGCCATGCTGAATAAAGTGTCAAAACCAGACATGCAGGACAGGCCATGGAGAAGTGGAAGCCTTGCTACGCTGATGGGAAGGATGTAAATTGCCAACAGTCACTCTGGAGAAGTGTACAGTGTGTCCTGAAACATCTAAAAAACTCAGCTTAGAGAGCATAGGGCACTTCCACTCATGGGCGTATAAACTGGGAAAACTAAAAATCAGCAAGACACAGGCACCCCAAAGTTTAGGGCTGCTCTGTTGACAAGAACCTCCACTTCGTTACACCTGAAATATCCCAGGAAAGAGAAGAATGGATAAAGAAGTTGCGGTCCTTATGTACAATGGAATATCACTCAGCCATGAAATCAACGTCATAAGGCTAGGAGCCGCATGATGAGTGGATTTAGGTACGACGATTCTAATTGAAATAAGTCACACAGAAAAAGACACTTATCATAAGATATCACTTATAGAGGGAATGTAAAAAACCGCTACCCTTGAACTGAATTACAAAACAGAACAGAGTCGCACGTTTAGAAAACACACTATGGCTGCTTAACGGGAAAGGTGAGGTGGGGTGATGCATAAAACAAGGGTTTCAAATTAGCTCAGATACCGTTCCATAAACCCAATATGTAATAGACAAGACCTACTCCTTGCTCAGTGAACTGGACTCAACGCCCCCTATCCACCGCCCAAGAATATATCTGACTAGTAAGAATCTTAAAACCTATGTATTGATATCTCTCTGTAAGTGAGTCAAGTGGGTGTAAAGCGGCATAAACACAGCAGTGCAAAGCAGCTAAACCCCATTATAAAAATCAATTACTTTTAAAAACCCGTGAAACAAAGACAGTGAAAGAGAGAGAAATGCTTACAAAATTCGTTCAGGGGCTGCGATGCCACCTGGATTGACCATATTAGACCCACAGCTGATTGAGACATAAGGGTGGACACTCTTGGGGCTGAGAGCTTTGGTGAGGTTGGGTGAGCTAACGCAGACCCTTTAAAGTAATACGGCGTGGCACCCATCCCATGGGTTCCAAATCTCCAGGTTCAAGGGCATCTTCCTACATCGAAAACATGCATGAGAAACGCCGAAGATGGTACACCGTGTGATCGGGAAAGGTTTCTAAAACGCACCTCATTTCTCGTCTCCTTGTGCTCCGGTTCGCCATTCCAGCCGCTTTACTAGCAATCTCCCTCCTTGGAGAATCAGCACCTTTAACCTCCTGTTCCGTACAGGTTGCAATTTGTCCTGAGGATGAACGGGAAGAGGGGGAACCAATGAGAGACTAGCTCTAGGTGTTGGGACAGGCACAGGTCACTCTATTTTCCCATCAGGAAGAAGGATCAACCACAGGCTCAGCCTGCCGCCCGGAGCCAGAATAGTGCCTGAAGCACTCCTGCGCTTTTGCGGCCAGCTCCCAAGAAAGCGAGTTGAAAAATGGAGCTCAGGGGCACTGCAATTCACAAACCTGCAGAGTTAGAAATGATAACTCTCGTCCACAAATATATGGAGGGAAGGCACCGAAGAGGATTTGAAAGCAAGGCAGAATTGCAGGAAACAGATTTCAGGAGGTAGATTCGAATCGCCTTTAAAGCACAGGAAAAGCGGCAAAACCTCGACAATGATGCCCTTGGCCAAAAAGGGCGTATGCGTCTTTTCCTGAATATATTCAGGAAAAAACACATACGCCCTTTTTGGCCAACCAAGCAACCTGGAAAGGCCAATCAGCGCTACAAAGAAGTCTCGCTTCCCATGGGTCAAAAGGGCCATGCTGAATAAAGTGTCAAAACCAGAAATGCAGGACAGGCCATGGAGAAATGGGAGCCTTGCTACGCTGATGGGCGGGCTGTAAATTGCCAACAGCCACTCTGGAGAAGTGTACGGTGTGTCCTGAAACATCTAAAAAACTCAGCTTAGAGAGCATAGGGCACTTCCACTCATGGGCGTATAAATTGGGAAAACTAAAAATCAGCAAGACACAGGCACCCCAAAGTTTAGGGCTGCTCTGTTGACAAGAACCTCCACTTCGTTACACCTGAAATATCCCAGGAAAGGGAAGAATGGATAAAGAAGTTGTGGTCCTTATGTACAATGGAATATCACTCAGCCATGAAATCAACGTCATAAGGCTAGTAGCAGCATGATGAGTGGATTTAGGTACGACGATTCTAAGTGAAAGAAGTCACACAGAAAAAGACACTTATCATAAGATATCACTTATAGAGGGAATGTAAAAACCGCTACCCTTGAACTGAATTACAAAACAGAACAGAGTCACACGCTTAGAAAACACACCATGGCTGCTTAACGGGAAAGGTGAGGTGGGGTGATGCATAAAACAAGGGTTTCAAATTAGCTCAGATACCGTTCCATAAACCCAATATGTAAGCTCAAATACCGTTCCATAAACCCAATATGTAATAGACAAGACCTACTCCTTGCTCAGTGAATTGGACTCAACACCCCCTATTCAACGCCCAAGAATATATCTGACTAGTAAGAATCTTAAAACCTATGTATTGATATCTCTCTGTAAGTGAGTCAAGTGGGTGTAAAGCGGCATAAACACAGCAGTGCAAAGCAGCTAAACCCCATTCTAAAAATCAATTACTTTTAAAAACCCGTGAAACAAAGACAGTGAAAGACAGAGAAATGCTTACAAAATTCATTCAGGGGTTGCGATGCCACCTGGATTGACCATATCTAGACCCACAGCTGATTGAGACATAAGGGTGGACACTCTTGGGGCTGAGAGGTTTGGTGAGGTTGGGTGAGCTAACGCAGACCTTTTACAGTAATACGGCGTGGTACCCATCCCATGGGTCCCAAATCTCCAGGTTCAAGGGCATCTTCCTACATCGAAAACATGCATGAGAAACGCCGAAGATGGTACACCGTGTGATCGGGAAAGGTTTCTAAAACGCACCTCATTTCTCATCTCCTTGCGCTCCGGTTCGCCATTCCAGGCGCTTTAGTAGCAATCTCCCTCCTTGGAGAATCAGCACCTTTAACCTCCTGTTCCGTACACGTTGCAACTTGTCCTGAGGATGAACGGGAAGAGGGGGAGCCAATGAGACACTAGCTCTAGGTGTTGGGACAGGCACAGGTCACTCTATTTTCCCATCAGGAAGAAGAATTAACAACAGACTCAGCCTGCCGCCCGGAGCCAGAATAGGGCCTGAAGCAATCCTGCGCTTTTGCGCCCAGCTCCCAAGAAAGCGAGTTGAAAAATGGAGCTCAGGGGCACTGCAATTCACAAACCTGCAGAGTTAGAAATGATAACTCTCGTCCACAAATATATGGAGGGAAGGCAACGAAGAGGATTTGAAAGCAAGGCAGAATTGCAGGAAACAGATTTCAGGAGGTAGATTCGAATCGCCTTTAAAGCACAGGAAAAGCGGCAAAACCTCGACAATGATGCCCTTGGCCAAAAAGGGCGTATGCGTCTTTTCCTGAATATATTCAGGAAAAAACGCATACGCCCTTTTTGGCCAACCAAGCAACCTGGAAAGGCCAATCAGCGCTACAAAGAAGTCTCGCTTCCCATCGGTCAAAAGGGCCATGCTGAATAAAGTGTCAAAACCAGACATGCAGGACAGGCCATGGAGAAGTGGAAGCCTTGCTACGCTGATGGGAAGGATGTAAATTGCCAACAGTCACTCTGGAGAAGTGTACAGTGTGTCCTGAAACATCTAAAAAACTCAGCTTAGAGAGCATAGGGCACTTCCACTCATGGGCGTATAAACTGGGAAAACTAAAAATCAGCAAGACACAGGCACCCCAAAGTTTAGGGCTGCTCTGTTGACAAGAACCTCCACTTCGTTACACCTGAAATATCCCAGGAAAGAGAAGAATGGATAAAGAAGTTGCGGTCCTTATGTACAATGGAATATCACTCAGCCATGAAATCAACGTCATAAGGCTAGGAGCAGCATGATGAGTGGATTTAGGTACGACGATTCTAATTGAAATAAGTCACACAGAAAAAGACACTTATCATAAGATATCACTTATAGAGGGAATGTAAAAAACCGCTACCCTTGAACTGCATTACAAAACAGAACAGAGTCGCACGTTTAGAAAACACACTATGGCTGCTTAACGGGAAAGGTGAGGTGGGGTGATGCATAAAACAAGGGTTTCAAATTAGCTCAGATACCGTTCCATAAACCCAATATGTAATAGACAAGACCTACTCCTTGCTCATTGAACTGGACTCAACGCCCCCTATCCACCGCCCAAGAATATATCTGACTAGTAAGAATCTTAAAACCTATGTATTGATATCTCTCTGTAAGTGAGTCAAGTGGGTGTAAAGCGGCATAAACAGAGCAGTGCAAAGCAGCTAAACCCCATTATAAAAATCAATTACTTTTAAAAACCCGTGAAACAAAGACAGTGAAAGAGAGAGAAATGCTTACAAAATTCGTTCAGGGGCTGCGATGCCACCTGGATTGACCATATTAGACCCACAGCTGATTGAGACATAAGGGTGGACACTCTTGGGGCTGAGAGCTTTGGTGAGGTTGGGTGAGCTAACGCAGACCCTTTAAAGTAATACGGCGTGGCACCCATCCCATGGGTTCCAAATCTCCAGGTTCAAGGGCATCTTCCTACATCGAAAACATGCATGAGAAACCCAGAAGATGGTACACCGTGTGATCGGGAAAGGTTTCTAAAACGCACCTCATTTCTCGTCTCCTTGTGCTCCGGTTCGCCATTCCAGCCGCTTTACTAGCAATCTCCCTCCTTGGAGAATCAGCACCTTTAACCTCCTGTTCCGTACAGGTTGCAATTTGTCCTGAGGATGAACGGGAAGAGGGGGAACCAATGAGAGACTAGCTCTAGGTGTTGGGACAGGCACAGGTCACTCTATTTTCCCATCAGGAAGAAGGATCAACCACAGGCTCAGCCTGCCGCCCGGAGCCAGAATAGGGCCTGAAGCACTCCTGCGCTTTTGCGGCCAGCTCCCAAGAAAGCGAGTTGAAAAATGGAGCTCAGGGGCACTGCAATTCACAAACCTGCAGGGTTAGAAATGATAACTCTCGTCCACAAATATATGGAGGGAAGGCACCGAAGAGGATTTGAAAGCAAGGCAGAATTGCAGGAAACAGATTTCAGGAGGTAGATTCGAATCGCCTTTAAAGCACAGGAAAAGCGGCAAAACCTCGACAATGATGCCCTTGGCCAAAAAGGGCGTATGCGTCTTTTCCTGAATATATTCAGGAAAAAACGCATACGCCCTTTTTGGCCAACCAAGCAACCTGGAAAGGCCAATCAGCGCTACAAAGAAGTCTCGCTTCCCATCGGTCAAAAGGGCCATGCTGAATAAAGTGTCAAAACCAGAAATGCAGGACAGGCCATGGAGAAATGGGAGCCTTGCTACGCTGATGGGCGGGCTGTAAATTGCCAACAGCCACTCTGGAGAAGTGTACGGTGTGTCCTGAAACATCTAAAAAACTCAGGTTAGAGAGCATAGGGCACTTCCACTCATGGGCGTATAAATTGGGAAAACTAAAAATCAGCAAGACACAGGCACCCCAAAGTTTAGGGCTGCTCTGTTGACAAGAACCTCCACTTCGTTACACCTGAAATATCCCAGGAAAGGGAAGAATGGATAAAGAAGTTGTGGTCCTTATGTACAATGGAATATCACTCAGCCATGAAATCAACGTCATAAGGCTAGTAGCAGCATGATGAGTGGATTTAGGTACGACGATTCTAAGTGAAAGAAGTCACACAGAAAAAGACACTTATCATAAGATATCACTTATAGAGGGAATGTAAAAACCGCTACCCTTGAACTGAATTACAAAACAGAACAGAGTCACACGCTTAGAAAACACACCATGGCTGCTTAACGGGAAAGGTGAGGTGGGGTGATGCATAAAACAAGGGTTTCAAATTAGCTCAGATACCGTTCCATAAACCCAATATGTAATAGACAAGACCTACTCCTTGCTCAGTGAACTGGACTCAACGCCCCCTATCCACCGCCCAAGAATATATCTGACTAGTAAGAATCTTAAAACCTATGTATTGATATCTCTCTGTAAGTGAGTCAAGTGGGTGTAAAGCGGCATAAACACAGCAGTGCAAAGCAGCTAAACCCCATTCTAAAAATCAATTACTTTTAAAAACCCGTGAAACAAAGACAGTGAAAGAGAGAGAAATGCTTACAAAATTCGTTCAGGGGCTGCGATGCCACCTGGATTGACCATATTAGACCCACAGCTGATTGAGACATAAGGGTGGACACTCTTGGGGCTGAGAGCGTTGGTGAGGTTGGGTGAGCTAACGCAGACCCTTTAAAGTAATACGGCGTGGCACCCATCCCATGGGTTCCAAATCTCCAGGTTCAAGGGCATCTTCCTACATCGAAAACATGTATGAGAAACCCAGAAGATGGTACACCGTGTGATCGGGAAAGGTTTCTAAAACGCACCTCATTTCTCGTCTCCTTGTGCTCCGGTTCGCCATTCCAGCCGCTTTACTAGCAATCTCCCTCCTTGGAGAATCAGCACTTTAACCTCCTGTTCCGTACAGGTTGCAATTTGTCCTGAGGATGAACGGGAAGAGGGGGAACCAATGAGAGACTAGCTCTAGGTGTTGGGACAGGCACAGGTCACTCTATTTTCCCATCAGGAAGAAGGATCAACCACAGGCTCAGCCTGCCGCCCGGAGCCAGAATAGGGCCTGAAGCAATCCTGCGCTTTTGCGGCCAGCTCCCAAGAAAGCGAGTTGAAAAATGGAGCTCAGGGGCACTGCAATTCACAAACCTGCAGGGTTAGAAATGATAACTCTCGTCCACAAATATATGGAGGGAAGGCAACGAAGAGGATTTGAAAGCAAGGCAGAATTGCAGGAAACAGATTTCAGGAGGTAGATTCGAATCGCCTTTAAAGCACAGGAAAAGCGGCAAAACCTCGACAATGATGCCCTTGGCCAAAAAGGGCGTATGCGTTTTTTCCTGAATATATTCAGGAAAAAACGCATACGCCCTTTTTGGCCAACCAAGCAACCTGGAAAGGCAAATCAGCGCTACAAAGAAGTCTCTCTTCCCATCGGTCAAAAGGGCCATGCTGAATAAAGTGTCAAAACCAGACATGCAGGACAGGCCATGGAGAAGTGGAAGCCTTGCTACGCTGATGGGAAGGATGTAAATTGCCAACAGTCACTCTGGAGAAGTGTACGGTGTGTCCTGAAACATCTAAAAAACTCAGCTTAGAGAGCATAGGGCACTTCCACTCATGGGCGTATAAACTGGGAAAACTAAAAATCAGCAAGACACAGGCACCCCAAAGTTTAGGGCTGCTCTGTTGACAAGAACCTCCACTTCGTTACACCTGAAATATCCCAGGAAAGAGAAGAATGGATAAAGAAGTTGTGGTCCTTATGTACAATGGAATATCACTCAGCCATGAAATCAACGTCATAAGGCTAGGAGCAGCATGATGAGTGGATTTAGCTACGACGATTCTAAGTGAAATAAGTCACACAGAAAAAGACACTTATCATAAGATATCACTTATAGAGGGAATGTAAAAACCGCTACCCTTGAACTGAATTACAAAACAGAACAGAGTCGCACGTTTAGAAAACACACTATGGCTGCTTAACGGGAAAGGTGAGGTGGGGTGATGCATAAAACAAGGGTTTCAAATTAGCTCAGATACCGTTCCATAAACCCAATATGTAATAGACAAGACCTACTCCTTGCTCAGTGAACTGGACTCAACGCCCCCTATTCACCGCCCCAGAATGTATCTGACTAGTAAGAATCTTAAAACCTATGTATTGATATCTCTCTGTAAGTGAGTCAAGTGGGTGTAAAGCGGCATAAACACAGCAGTGCAAAGCAGCTAAACCCCATTCTAAAAATCAATTACTTTTAAAAACCCGTGAAACAAAGACAGTGAAAGACAGAGAAATGCTTACAAAATTCATTCAGGGGTTGCGATGCCACCTGGATTGACCATATCTAGACCCACAGCTGATTGAGACATAAGGGTGGACACTCTTGGGGCTGAGAGCTTTGGTGAGGTTCGGTGAGCTAACGCAGACCCTTTAAAGTAATACGGCGTGGCACCCATCCCATGGGTTCCAAATCTCCAGGTTCAAGGGCATCTTCCTACATCGAAAACATGCATGAGAAACCCAGAAGATGGTACACCGTGTGATCGGGAAAGGTTTCTAAAACGCACCTCATTTCTCATCTCCTTGTGCTCCGGTTCGCCATTCCAGCCGCTTTACTAGCAATCTCCCTCCTTGGAGAATCAGCACCTTTAAAATCCTGTTCCGTACACGTTGCAACTTGTCCTGAGGATGAACGGGAAGAGGGGGAGCCAATGAGAGACTACCTCTAGCTGTTGGGACAGGCACAGGTCACTCTATTTTCCCATCAGGAAGAAGAATTAACAACAGGCTCAGCCTGCTGCCCGGAGCCAGAAGAGGGCCTGAAGCAATTCTGCGCTTTTGCGGCCAGCTCCCAAGAAAGCGAGATGAAAAATGGAGCTCAGGGGCACTGCAATTCACAAACCTGCAGAGTTAGAAATGATAACTCTCGTCCACAAATATATGGAGGGAAGGCAACGCAGAGGATTTGAAAGCAAGGCAGAATTGCAGGAAACCGATTTCAGGAGGTAGATTCGAATCGCCTTTAAAGCACAGGAAAAGCGGCAAAACCTCGACAATGATGCCCTTGGCCAAAAAGGGCGTATGCGTCTTTTCCTGAATATATTCAGGAAAAGACGCATACGCCCTTTTTGGCCAACCAGGCAACCTGGAAAGGCAAATCAGCGCTACAAAGAAGTCTCGCTTCCCATCGGTCAAAAGGGCCATGCTGAATAAAGTGTCAAAACCAGAAATGCAGGACAGGCCATGGAGAAATGGGAGCCTTGCTACGCTGATGGGCGGGCTGTAAATTGCCAACAGACACTCTGGAGAAGTGTACGGTGTGTCCTGAAACATCTAAAAAACTCAGCTGAGAGAGCATAGGGCACTTCCACTCATGGGCGGATAAATTGGGAAAACTAAAAATCAGCAAGACACAGGCACCCCAAAATTTAGGGCTGCTCTGTTGACAAGAACCTCCACTTGGTTACACCTTAAATATCCCAGGAAAGAGAAGAATGGATAAAGAAGTTGTGGTCCTTATGTACAATGGAATATCACTCAGCCATGAAATCAATGTCATAAGGCTAGGAGCAGCATGATGAGTGGATTTAGGTACGACGATTCTAAGTGAAATAAGTCACACAGAAAAAGACACTTATCATAAGATATCACTTATAGAGGGAATGTAAAAACCGCTACACTTGAACTGAATTACAAAACAGAACAGAGTCGCACGATTAGAAAACACACTATGGCTGCTTAACGGGAAAGGTGAGGTGGGGTGATGCATAAAACAAGGGTTTCAAATTAGCTCAGATACCGTTCCATAAACCCAATATGTAATAGACAAGACCTACTCCTTGCTCAGTGAACTGGACTCTACGCCCCCTATTCACCGCCCCAGAATGTATCTGACTAGTAAGAATCTTAAAACCTATGTATTGATATCTCTCTGTAAGTGAGTCAACTGGGTGTAAAGCAGCATAAACACAGCAGTGAAAAGCAGGTAAACACCATTCTAAAAATCAATTACTTTTAAAAATCCGTGAAACAAAGACAGTGAAAGAGAGAGAAATTCTTACCAAATTCGCTCAAGGGCTGTGATGCCACCTGGATTGACCATATCTCGACCCACAGCTGATTGAGACATAAGGGTGGACACTCTTGGGGCTGAGAGGTTTGGTGAGGTTGGGTGAGCTAACGCAGACCCTTTAAAGTAATACGGCGTGGTACCCATCCCATGGGTCCCAAATCTCCAGGTTCAAGGGCATCTTCCTACATCGAAAACATGCATGAGAAAGCCCGAAGATGGTACACCGTGTGATCGGGAAAGGTTTCTAAAACGCACCTCATTTCTCATCTCCTTGTGCTCCGGTTCGCCATTCCAGCCGCTTTACTAGCAATCTCCCTCCTTGGAGAATCAGCACCTTTAACCTCCTGTTCCGTACAGGTTGCAATTTGTCCTGAGGATGAACGGGAAGAGGGGGAACCAATGAGAGACTAGCTCTAGGTGTTGGGACAGGCACAGGTCACTCTATTTTCCCATCAGGAAGAAGGATCAACCACAGGCTCAGCCTGCCGCCCGGAGCCAGAATAGGGCCTGAAGCAATCCTGCGCTTTTGCGGCCAGCTCCCAAGAAAGCGAGTTGAAAAATGGAGCTCAGGGGCACTGCAATTCACAAACCTGCAGGGTTAGAAATGATAACTCTCGTCCACAAATATATGGAGGGAAGGCAACGAAGAGGATTTGAAAGCAAGGCAGAATTGCAGGAAACAGATTTCAGGAGGTAGATTCGAATCGCCTTTAAAGCACAGGAAAAGCGGCAAAACCTCGACAATGATGCCCTTGGCCAAAAAGGGCGTATGCGTCTTTTCCTGAATATATTCAGGAAAAAACGCATACGCCCTTTTTGGCCAACCAAGCAACCTGGAAAGGCAAATCAGCGCTACAAAGAAGTCTCTGTTCCCATCGGTCAAAAGGGCCATGCTGAATAAAGTGTCAAAACCAGACATGCAGGACAGGCCATGGAGAAGTGGAAGCCTTGCTACGCTGATGGGAAGGATGTAAATTGCCAACAGTCACTCTGGAGAAGTGTACGGTGTGTCCTGAAACATCTAAAAAACTCAGCTTAGAGAGCATAGGGCACTTCCACTCATGGGCGTATAAACTGGGAAAACTAAAAATCAGCAAGACACAGGCACCCCAAAGTTTAGGGCTGCTCTGTTGACAAGAACCTCCACTTCGTTACACCTGAAATATCCCAGGAAAGAGAAGAATGGATAAAGAAGTTGCGGTCCTTATGTACAATGGAATATCACTCAGCCATGAAATCAACGTCATAAGGCTAGGAGCAGCATGATGAGTGGATTTAGGTACGACGATTCTAAGTGAAATAAGTCACACAGAAAAAGACACTTATCATAAGATATCACTTATAGAGGGAATGTAAAAACCGCTACCCTTGAACTGAATTACAAAACAGAACAGAGTCGCACGTTTAGAAAACACACTATGGCTGCTTAACGGGAAAGGTGAGGTGGGGTGATGCATAAAACAAGGGTTTCAAATTAGCTCAGATACCGTTCCATAAACCCAATATGTAATAGACAAGACCTACTCCTTGCTCAGTGAACTGGACTCAACACCCCCTATTCACCGCCCAAGAATATATCTGACTAGTAAGAATCTTAAAACCTATGTATTGATATCTCTCTGTAAGTGAGTCAAGTGGGTGTAAAGCGGCATAAACACAGCAGTGCAAAGCACCTAAACCCCATTATAAAAATCAATTACTTTTAAAACCCCGTGAAACAAAGACAGTGAAAGAGAGAGAAATTCTTACAAAATTCGTTCAGGGGCTGCGATGCCACCTGGATTGACCATATCTAGACCCACAGCTGACTGAGACATAAGGGTGGACACTCTTGGGGCTGAGAGGTTTGGTGAGGTTGGGTGAGCTAACGCAGACCCTTTAAAGTAATACGGCGTGGTACCCATCCCATGGGTCCCAAATCTCCAGGTTCAAGGGCATCTTCCTACATCGAAAACATGCATGAGAAACCCAGAAGATGGTACACCGTGTGATCGGGAAAGGTTTCTAAAACGCACCTCATTTCTCATCTCCTTGTGCTCCGGTTCGCCATTCCAGCCGCTTTACTAGCAATCTCCCTCCTTGGAGAATCAGCACCTTTAAAATCCTGTTCCGTACACGTTGCAACTTGTCCTGAGGATGAACGGGAAGAGGGGGAGCCAATGAGAGACTACCTCTAGCTGTTGGGACAGGCACAGGTCACTCTATTTTCCCATCAGGAAGAAGAATTAACAACAGGCTCAGCCTGCTGCCCGGAGCCAGAAGAGGGCCTGAAGCAATTCTGCGCTTTTGCGGCCAGCTCCCAAGAAAGCGAGTTGAAAAATGGAGCTCAGGGGCACTGCAATTCACAAACCTGCAGGGTTAGAAATGATAACTCTCGTCCACAAATATATGGAGGGAAGGCAACGCAGAGGATTTGAAAGCAAGGCAGAATTGCAGGAAACAGATTTCAGGAGGTAGATTCGAATCGCCTTTAAAGCACAGGAAAAGCGGCAAAACCTCGACAATGATGCCCTTGGCCAAAAAGGGCGTATGCGTCTTTTCCTGAATATATTCAGGAAAAGACGCATACGCCCTTTTTGGCCAACCAGGCAACCTGGAAAGGCAAATCAGCGCTACAAAGAAGTCTCGCTTCCCATCGGTCAAAAGGGCCATGCTGAATAAAGTGTCAAAACCAGAAATGCAGGACAGGCCATGGAGAAATGGGAGCCTTGCTACGCTGATGGGCTGGCTGTAAATTGCCAACAGACACTCTGGAGAAGTGTACGGTGTATCCTGAAACATCCAAAAAACTCAGCTGAGAGAGCATAGGGCACTTCCACTCATGGGCGGATAAATTGGGAAAACTTAAAATCAGCAAGACACAGGCACCCCAAAGTTTAGGGCTGCTCTGTTGACAAGAACCTCCACTTCGTTACACCTGAAATATCCCAGGAAAGAGAAGAATGGATAAAGAAGTTGTGGTCCTTATGTACAATGGAATATCACTCAGCCATGAAATAAACGTCATAAGGCTAGGAGCAGCATGATGAGTGGATTTAGGTACGACGATTCTAAGTGAAATAAGTCACACAGAAAAAGACACTTATCATAAGATATCACTTATAGAGGGAATGTAAAAACCGCTACCCTTGAACTGAATTACAAAACAGAACAGAGTCGCACGATTAGAAAACACACTATGGCTGCTTAACGGGAAAGGTGAGGTGGGGTGATGCATAAAACAAGGGTTTCAAATTAGCTCAGATACCGTTCCATAAACCCAATATGTAATAGACAAGACCTACTCCTTGCTCAGTGAACTGGACTCAACGCCCCCTATTCACCGCCCCAGAATGTATCTGACTAGTAAGAATCTTAAAACCTATGTATTGATATCTCTCTGTAAGTGAGTCAACTGGGTGTAAAGCAGCATAAACACAGCAGTGAAAAGCAGGTAAACACCATTCTAAAAATCAATTACTTTTAAAAATCCGTGAAAGAAAGACAGTGAAAGAGAGAGAAATTCTTACCAAATTCGCTCAAGGGCTGTGATGCCACCTGGATTGACCATATCTCGACCCACAGCTGATTGAGACATAAGGGTGGACACTCTTGGGGCTGAGAGGTTTGGTGAGGTTGGGTGAGCTAACGCAGACCCTTTAAAGTAATACGGCGTGGTACCCATCCCATGGGTCCCAAATCTCCAGGTTCAAGGGCATCTTCCTACATCGAAAACATGCATGAGAAAGCCCGAAGATGGTACACCGTGTGATCGGGAAAGGTTTCTAAAATGCACCTCATTTCTCATCTCCTTGTGCTCCGGTTCGCCATTCCAGCCGCTTTACTAGCAATCTCCCTCCTTGGAGAATCAGCACCTTTAACCTCCTGTTCCGTACAGGTTGCAATTTGTCCTGAGGATGAACGGGAAGAGGGGGAACCAATGAGAGACTAGCTCTAGGTGTTGGGACAGGCACAGGTCACTCTATTTTCCCATCAGGAAGAAGGATCAACCACAGGCTCAGCCTGCCGCCCGGAGCCAGAATAGGGCCTGAAGCAATCCTGCGCTTTTGCGGCCAGCTCCCAAGAAAGCGAGTTGAAAAATGGAGCTCAGGGGCACTGCAATTCACAAACCTGCAGGGTTAGAAATGATAACTCTCGTCCACAAATATATGGAGGGAAGGCAACGAAGAGGATTTGAAAGCAAGGCAGAATTGCAGGAAACAGATTTCAGGAGGTAGATTCGAATCGCCTTTAAAGCACAGGAAAAGCGGCAAAACCTCGACAATGATGCCCTTGGCCAAAAAGGGCGTATGCGTTTTTTCCTGAATATATTCAGGAAAAAACGCATACGCCCTTTTTGGCCAACCAAGCAACCTGGAAAGGCAAATCAGCGCTACAAAGAAGTCTCTGTTCCCATCGGTCAAAAGGGCCATGCTGAATAAAGTGTCAAAACCAGAAATGCAGGACAGGCCATGGAGAAATGGGAGCCTTGCTACGCTGATGGGCTGGCTGTAAATTGCCAACAGTCACTCTGGAGAAGTGTACGGTGTGTCCTGAAACATCTAAAAAACTCAGCTTAGAGAGCATAGGGCACTTCCACTCATGGGCGTATAAACTGGGAAAACTAAAAATCAGCAAGACACAGGCACCCCAAAGTTTAGGGCTGCTCTGTTGACAAGAACCTCCACTTCGTTACACCTGAAATATCCCAGGAAAGAGAAGAATGGATAAAGAAGTTGCGGTCCTTATGTACAATGGAATATCACTCAGCCATGAAATCAACGTCATAAGGCTAGGAGCAGCATGATGAGTGGATTTAGGTACGACGATTCTAAGTGAAATAAGTCACACAGAAAAAGACACTTATCATAAGATATCACTTATAGAGGGAATGTAAAAACCGCTACCCTTGAACTGAATTACAAAACAGAACAGAGTCGCACGTTTAGAAAACACACTATGGCTGCTTAACGGGAAAGGTGAGGTGGGGTGATGCATAAAACAAGGGTTTCAAATTAGCTCAGATACCGTTCCATAAACCCAATATGTAATAGACAAGACCTACTCCTTGCTCAGTGAACTGGACTCAACACCCCCTATTCACCGCCCAAGAATATATCTGACTAGTAAGAATCTTAAAACCTATGTATTGATATCTATCTGTAAGTGAGTCAAGTGGGTGTAAAGCGGCATAAACACAGCAGTGCAAAGCAGCTAAACCCCATTATAAAAATCAATTACTTTTAAAACCCCGTGAAACCAAGACAGTGAAAGAGAGAGAAATTCTTACAAAATTCGTTCAGGGGCTGCGATGCCACCTGGATTGACCATATCTAGACCCACAGCTGACTGAGACATAAGGGTGGACACTCTTGGGGCTGAGAGGTTTGGTGAGGTTGGGTGAGCTAACGCAGACCCTTTAAAGTAATGCGGCGTGGCACCCATCCCATTGGTCCCAAATCTCCAGGTTCCAGGGCATCTTCCTACATCGAAAACATGCATGAGAAACCCAGAAGATGGTACACCGTGTGATCGGGAAAGGTTTCTAAAACGCACCTCATTTCTCATCTCCTTGTGCTCCGGTTCGCCATTCCAGCCGCTTTACTAGCAATCTCCCTCCTTGGAGAATCAGCACCTTTAAAATCCTGTTCCGTACAGGTTGCAATTTGTCCTGAGGATGAACGGGAAGAGGGGGAGCCAATGAGAGACTACCTCTAGCTGTTGGGACAGGCACAGGTCACTCTATTTTCCCATCAGGAAGAAGGATCAACCACAGGCTCAGCCTGCCGCCCGGAGCCAGAAGAGGGCCTGAAGCAATTCTGCGCTTTTGCGGCCAGCTCCCAAGAAAGCGAGTTGAAAAATGGAGCTCAGGGGCACTGCAATTCACAAACCTGCAGAGTTAGAAATGATAACTCTCGTCCACAAATATATGGAGGGAAGGCAACGCAGAGGATTTGAAAGCAAGGCAGAATTGCAGGAAACAGATTTCAGGAGGTAGATTCGAATCGCCTTTAAAGCACAGGAAAAGCGGCAAAACCTCGACAATGATGCCCTTGGCCAAAAAGGGCGTATGCGTCTTTTCCTGAATATATTCAGGAAAAGACGCATACGCCCTTTTTGGCCAACCAGGCAACCTGGAAAGACAAATCAGCGCTACAAAGAAGTCTCGCTTCCCATCGGTCAAAAGGGCCATGCTGAATAAAGTGTCAAAACCAGAAATGCAGGACAGGCCATGGAGAAATGGGAGCCTTGCTACGCTGATGGGCGGGCTGTAAATTGCCAACAGACACTCTGGAGAAGTGTACGGTGTGTCCTGAAACATCTAAAAAACTCAGCTGAGAGAGCATAGGGCACTTCCACTCATGGGCGGATAAATTGGGAAAACTAAAAATCAGCAAGACACAGGCACCCCAAAGTTTAGGGCTGCTCTGTTGACAAGAACCTCCACTTGGTTACACCTGAAATATCCCAGGAAAGAGAAGAATGGATAAAGAAGTTGTGGTCCTTATGTACAATGGAATATCACTCAGCCATGAAATCAACGTCATAAGGCTAGGAGCAGCATGATGAGTGGATTTAGGTACGACGATTCTAAGTGAAATAAGTCACACAGAAAAAGACACTTATCATAAGATATCACTTATAGAGGGAATGTAAAAACCGCTACACTTGAACTGAATTACAAAACAGAACAGAGTCGCACGATTAGAAAACACACTATGGCTGCTTAACGGGAAAGGTGAGGTGGGGTGATGCATAAAACAAGGGTTTCAAATTAGCTCAGATACCGTTCCATAAACCCAATATGTAATAGACAAGACCTACTCCTTGCTCAGTGAACTGGACTCAACGCCCCCTATACACCGCCCCAGAATGTATCTGACTAGTAAGAATCTTAAAACCTATGTATTGATATCTCTCTGTAAGTGAGTCAACTGGGTGTAAAGCAGCATAAACACAGCAGTGAAAAGCAGGTAAACCCCATTCTAAAAATCAATTACTTTTAAAAATCCGTGAAACAAAGACAGTGAAAGAGAGAGAAATGCTTACAAAATTCGTTCAGGGGCTGTGATGCCACCTGGATTGACCATATCTAGACCCACAGTTGATTGAGACATAAGGGTGGACACTCTTGGGGCTAAGAGTTTTGGGGAGGTTGGGTGAGCTAACGCAGACCCTTTAAAGTAATACGGCGTGGTACCCATCCCAAGGGTCCCGAATCTCCAGGTTCAAGGGCATCTTCCTACATCGAAAACATGCATGAGAAACCCAGAAGATGGTACACCGTGTGATCGGGAAAGGTTTCTAAAACGCACCTCATTTCTCATCTCCTTGTGCTCCGGTTCGCCATTCCAGCCGCTTTACTAGCAATCTCCCTCCTTGGAGAATCAGCACCTTTAAAATCCTGTTCAGTACACGTTGCAACTTGTCCTGAGGATGAACGGGAAGAGGGGGAGCCAATGAGAGACTACCTCTAGCTGTTGGGACAGGCACAGGTCATTCTATTTTCCCATCAGGAAGAAGGATCAACCACAGGCTCAGCCTGCCGCCCGGAGCCAGAAGAGGGCCTGAAGCAATTCTGCGCTTTTGCGGCCAGCTCCCAAGAAAGCGAGTTGAAAAATGGAGCTCAGGGGCACTGCAATTCACAAACCTGCAGAGTTAGAAATGATAACTCTCGTCCACAAATATATGGAGGGAAGGCAACGCAGAGGATTTGAAAGCAAGGCAGAATTGCAGGAAACAGATTTCAGGAGGTAGATTCGAATCGCCTTTAAAGCACAGGAAAAGCGGCAAAACCTCGACAATGATGCCCTTTTTGGCCAACCAGGCAACCTGGAAAGACAAATCAGCGCTACAAAGAAGTCTCGCTTCCCATCGGTCAAAAGGGCCATGCTGAATAAAGTGTCAAAACCAGAAATGCAGGACAGGCCATGGAGAAATGGGAGCCTTGCTACGCTGATGGGCGGGCTGTAAATTGCCAACAGACACTCTGGAGAAGTGTACGGTGTGTCCTGAAACATCTAAAAAACTCAGCTGAGAGAGCATAGGGCACTTCCACTCATGGGCGGATAAATTGGGAAAACTAAAAATCAGCAAGACACAGGCACCCCAAAGTTTAGGGCTGCTCTGTTGACAAGAACCTCCACTTGGTTACACCTGAAATATCCCAGGAAAGAGAAGAATGGATAAAGAAGTTGTGGTCCTTATGTACAATGGAATATCACTCAGCCATGAAATCAACGTCATAAGGCTAGGAGCAGCATGATGAGTGGATTTAGGTACGACGATTCTAAGTGAAATAAGTCACACAGAAAAAGACACTTATCATAAGATATCACTTATAGAGGGAATGTAAAAACCGCTACACTTGAACTGAATTACAAAACAGAACAAAGTCGCACGATTAGAAAACACACTATGGCTGCTTAACGGGAAAGGTGAGGTGGGGTGATGCATAAAACAAGGGTTTCAAATTAGCTCAGATACCGTTCCATAAACCCAATATGTAATAGACAAGACCTACTCCTTGCTCAGTGAACTGGACTCAACGCCCCCTATACACCGCCCCAGAATGTATCTGACTAGTAAGAATCTTAAAACCTATGTATTGATATCTCTCTGTAAGTGAGTCAACTGGGTGTAAAGCAGCATAAACACAGCAGTGAAAAGCAGGTAAACCCCATTCTAAAAATCAATTACTTTTAAAAATCCGTGAAACAAAGACAGTGAAAGAGAGAGAAATGCTTACAAAATTCGTTCAGGGGCTGTGATGCCACCTGGATTGACCATATCTAGACCCACAGTTGATTGAGACATAAGGGTGGACACTCTTGGGGCTAAGAGTTTTGGGGAGGTTGGGTGAGCTAACGCAGACCCTTTAAAGTAATACGGCGTGGTACCCATCCCATGGGTCCCGAATCTCCAGGTTCAAGGGCATCTTCCTACATCGAAAACATGCATGAGAAACCCAGAAGATGGTACACCGTGTGATCGGGAAAGGTTTCTAAAACGCACCTCATTTCTCATCTCCTTGTGCTCCGGTTCGCCATTCCAGCCGCTTTACTAGCAATCTCCCTCCTTGGAGAATCAGCACCTTTAAAATCCTGTTCAGTACACGTTGCAACTTGTCCTGAGGATGAACGGGAAGAGGGAGAGCCAATGAGAGACTACCTCTAGCTGTTGGGACAGGCACAGGTCACTCTATTTTCCCATCAGGAAGAAGAATTAACAACAGGCTCAGCCTGCCGCCCGGAGCCAGAAGAGGGCCTGAAGCAATTCTGCGCTTTTGCGGCCAGCTCCCAAGAAAGCGAGTTGAAAAATGGAGCTCAGGGGCACTGCAATTCACAAACCTGCAGAGTTAGAAATGATAACTCTCGTCCACAAATATATGGAGGGAAGGCAACGCAGAGGATTTGAAAGCAAGGCAGAATTGCAAGAAACAGATTTCAGGAGGTAGATTCGAATCGCCTTTAAAGCACAGGAAAAGCGGCAAAACATCGACAGTGATGCCCTTGGCCAAAAAGGGCGTATGCGTCTTTTCCTGAATATATTCAGGAAAAGACGCATACGCCCTTTTTGGCCAACCAGGCAACCTGGAAAGGCAAATCAGCGCTACAAAGAAGTCTCGCTTCCCATCGGTCAAAAGGGCCATGCTGAATAAAGTGTCAAAACCAGAAATGCAGGACAGGCCATGGAGAAATGGGAGCCTTGCTACGCTGATGGGCTGGCTGTAAATTGCCAACAGACACTCTGGAGAACTGTACGGTGTGTCCTGAAACATCTAAAAAACTCAGCTGAGAGAGCATAGGGCACTTCCACTCATGGGCGGATAAATTGGGAAAACTTAAAATCAGCAAGACACAGGCACCCCAAAGTTTAGGGCTGCTCTGTTGACAAGAACCTCCACTTCGTTACACCTGAAATATCCCAGGAAAGAGAAGAATGGATAAAGAAGTTGTGGTCCTTATGTACAATGGAATATCACTCAGCCATGAAATCAACGTCATAAGGCTAGGAGCAGCATGATGAGTGGATTTAGGTACGACGATTCTAAGTGAAATAAGTCACACAGAAAAAGACACTTATCATAAGATATCACTTATAGAGGGAATGTAAAAACCGCTACCCTTGAACTGAATTACAAAACAGAACAGAGTCGCACGATTAGAAAACACACTATGGCTGCTTAACGGGAAAGGTGAGGTGGGGTGATGCATAAAACAAGGGTTTCAAATTAGCTCAGATACCGTTCCATAAACCCAATATGTAATAGACAAGACCTACTCCTTGCTCAGTGAACTGGACTCAACGCCCCCTATTCACCGCCCCAGAATGTATCTGACTAGTAAGAATCTTAAAACCTATGTATTGATATCTCTCTGTAAGTGAGTCAACTGGGTGTAAAGCAGCATAAACACAGCAGTGAAAAGCAGGTAAACACCATTCTAAAAATCAATTACTTTTAAAAATCCGTGAAAGAAAGACAGTGAAAGAGAGAGAAATTCTTACCAAATTCGCTCAAGGGCTGTGATGCCACCTGGATTGACCATATCTCGACCCACAGCTGATTGAGACATAAGGGTGGACACTCTTGGGGCTGAGAGGTTTGCTGAGGTTGGGTGAGCTAACGCAGACCCTTTAAAGTAATACGGCGTGGTACCCATCCCATGGGTCCCAAATCTCCAGGTTCAAGGGCATCTTCCTACATCGAAAACATGCATGAGAAAGCCCGAAGATGGTACACCGTGTGATCGGGAAAGGTTTCTAAAATGCACCTCATTTCTCATCTCCTTGTGCTCCGGTTCGCCATTCCAGCCGCTTTACTAGCAATCTCCCTCCTTGGAGAATCAGCACCTTTAACCTCCTGTTCCGTACAGGTTGCAATTTGTCCTGAGGATGAACGGGAAGAGGGGGAACCAATGAGAGACTAGCTCTAGGTGTTGGGACAGGCACAGGTCACTCTATTTTCCCATCAGGAAGAAGGATCAACCACAGGCTCAGCCTGCCGCCCGGAGCCAGAATAGGGCCTGAAGCAATCCTGCGCTTTTGCGGCCAGCTCCCAAGAAAGCGAGTTGAAAAATGGAGCTCAGGGGCACTGCAATTCACAAACCTGCAGGGTTAGAAATGATAACTCTCGTCCACAAATATATGGAGGGAAGGCAACGAAGAGGATTTGAAAGCAAGGCAGAATTGCAGGAAACAGATTTCAGGAGGTAGATTCGAATCGCCTTTAAAGCACAGGAAAAGCGGCAAAACCTCGACAATGATGCCCTTGGCCAAAAAGGGCGTATGCGTTTTTTCCTGAATATATTCAGGAAAAAACGCATACGCCCTTTTTGGCCAACCAAGCAACCTGGAAAGGCAAATCAGCGCTACAAAGAAGTCTCTGTTCCCATCGGTCAAAAGGGCCATGCTGAATAAAGTGTCAAAACCAGACATGCAGGACAGGCCATGGAGAAGTGGAAGCCTTGCTACGCTGATGGGAAGGATGTAAATTGCCAACAGTCACTCTGGAGAAGTGTACGGTGTGTCCTGAAACATCTAAAAAACTCAGCTTAGAGAGCATAGGGCACTTCCACTCATGGGCGTATAAACTGGGAAAACTAAAAATCAGCAAGACACAGGCACCCCAAAGTTTAGGGCTGCTCTGTTGACAAGAACCTCCACTTCGTTACACCTGAAATATCCCAGGAAAGAGAAGAATGGATAAAGAAGTTGCGGTCCTTATGTACAATGGAATATCACTCAGCCATGAAATCAACGTCATAAGGCTAGGAGCAGCATGATGAGTGGATTTAGGTACGACGATTCTAAGTGAAATAAGTCACACAGAAAAAGACACTTATCATAAGATATCACTTATAGAGGGAATGTAAAAACCGCTACCCTTGAACTGAATTACAAAACAGAACAGAGTCGCACGTTTAGAAAACACACTATGGCTGCTTAACGGGAAAGGTGAGGTGGGGTGATGCATAAAACAAGGGTTTCAAATTAGCTCAGATACCGTTCCATAAACCCAATATGTAATAGACAAGACCTACTCCTTGCTCAGTGAACTGGACTCAACACCCCCTATTCACCGCCCAAGAATATATCTGACTAGTAAGAATCTTAAAACCTATGTATTGATATCTATCTGTAAGTGAGTCAAGTGGGTGTAAAGCGGCATAAACACAGCAGTGCAAAGCAGCTAAACCCCATTATAAAAATCAATTACTTTTAAAACCCCGTGAAACCAAGACAGTGAAATAGAGAGAAATTCTTACAAAATTCGTTCAGGGGCTGCGATGCCACCTGGATTGACCATATCTAGACCCACAGCTGACTGAGACATAAGGGTGGACACTCTTGGGGCTGAGAGGTTTGGTGAGGTTGGGTGAGCTAACGCAGACCCTTTAAAGTAATGCGGCGTGGCACCCATCCCATTGGTCCCAAATCTCCAGGTTCCAGGGCATCTTCCTACATCGAAAACATGCATGAGAAACCCAGAAGATGGTACACCGTGTGATCGGGAAAGGTTTCTAAAACGCACCTCATTTCTCATCTCCTTGTGCTCCGGTTCGCCATTCCAGCCGCTTTACTAGCAATCTCCCTCCTTGGAGAATCAGCACCTTTAAAATCCTGTTCCGTACAGGTTGCAATTTGTCCTGAGGATGAACGGGAAGAGGGGGAGCCAATGAGAGACTACCTCTAGCTGTTGGGACAGGCACAGGTCACTCTATTTTCCCATCAGGAAGAAGGATCAACCACAGGCTCAGCCTGCCGCCCGGAGCCAGAAGAGGGCCTGAAGCAATTCTGCGCTTTTGCGGCCAGCTCCCAAGAAAGCGAGTTGAAAAATGGAGCTCAGGGGCACTGCAATTCACAAACCTGCAGAGTTAGAAATGATAACTCTCATCCACAAATATATGGAGGGAAGGCAACGCAGAGGATTTGAAAGCAAGGCAGAATTGCAGGAAACAGATTTCAGGAGGTAGATTCGAATCGCCTTTAAAGCACAGGAAAAGCGGCAAAACCTCGACAATGATGCCCTTGGCCAAAAAGGGCGTATGCGTCTTTTCCTGAATATATTCAGGAAAAGACGCATACGCCCTTTTTGGCCAACCAGGCAACCTGGAAAGACAAATCAGCGCTACAAAGAAGTCTCGCTTCCCATCGGTCAAAAGGGCCATGCTGAATAAAGTGTCAAAACCAGAAATGCAGGACAGGCCATGGAGAAATGGGAGCCTTGCTACGCTGATGGGCGGGCTGTAAATTGCCAACAGACACTCTGGAGAAGTGTACGGTGTGTCCTGAAACATCTAAAAAACTCAGCTGAGAGAGCATAGGGCACTTCCACTCATGGGCGGATAAATTGGGAAAACTAAAAATCAGCAAGACACAGGCACCCCAAAGTTTAGGGCTGCTCTGTTGACAAGAACCTCCACTTGGTTACACCTTAAATATCCCAGGAAAGAGAAGAATGGATAAAGAAGTTGTGGTCCTTATGTACAATGGAATATCACTCAGCCATGAAATCAACGTCATAAGGCTAGGAGCAGCATGATGAGTGGATTTAGGTACGACGATTCTAAGTGAAATAAGTCACACAGAAAAAGACACTTATCATAAGATATCACTTATAGAGGGAATGTAAAAACCGCTACACTTGAACTGAATTACAAAACAGAACAGAGTCGCACGATTAGAAAACACACTATGGCTGCTTAACGGGAAAGGTGAGGTGGGGTGATGCATAAAACAAGGGTTTCAAATTAGCTCAGATACCGTTCCATAAACCCAATATGTAATAGACAAGACCTACTCCTTGCTCAGTGAACTGGACTCAACACCCCCTATACACCGCCTCAGAATGTATCTGACTAGTAAGAATCTTAAAACCTATGTATTGATATCTCTCTGTAAGTGAGTCAACTGGGTGTAAAGCAGCATAAACACAGCAGTGAAAAGCAGGTAAACCCCATTCTAAAAATCAATTACTTTTAAAAATCCGTGAAACAAAGACAGTGAAAGAGAGAGAAATTCTTACAAAATTCGTTCAGGGGCTGTGATGCCACCTGGATTGACCATATCTAGACCCACAGTTGATTGAGACATAAGGGTGGACACTCTTGGGGCTAAGAGTTTTGGGGAGGTTGGGTGAGCTAACGCAGACCCTTTAAAGTAATACGGCGTGGTACCCATCCCAAGGTTCCCGAATCTCCAGGTTCAAGGGCATCTTCCTACATCAAAAACATGCATGAGAAACCCCGAAGATGGTACACCGTGTGATCGGGAAAGGTTTCTAAAACGCACCTCATTTCTCATCTCCTTGTGCTCCGGTTCGCCATTCCAGCCGCTTTACTAGCAATCTCCCTCCTTGGAGAATCAGCACCTTTAAAATCCTGTTCAGTACACGTTGCAACTTGTCCTGAGGATGAACGGGAAGAGGGGGAGCCAATGAGAGACTACCTCTAGCTGTTGGGACAGGCACAGGTCACTCTATTTTCCCATCAGGAAGAAGGATCAACCACAGGCTCAGCCTGCCGCCCGGAGCCAGAAGAGGGCCTGAAGCAATTCTGCGCTTTTGCGGCCAGCTCCCAAGAAAGCGAGTTGAAAAATGGAGCTCAGGGGCACTGCAATTCACAAACCTGCAGAGTTAGAAATGATAACTCTCGTCCACAAATATATGGAGGGAAGGCAACGCAGAGGATTTGAAAGCAAGGCAGAATTGCAGGAAACAGATTTCAGGAGGTAGATTCGAATCGCCTTTAAAGCACAGGAAAAGCGGCAAAACCTCGACAATGATGCCCTTGGCCAAAAAGGGCGTATGCGTCTTTTCCTGAATATATTCAGGAAAAGACGCATACGCCCTTTTTGGCCAACCAGGCAACCTGGAAAGACAAATCAGCGCTACAAAGAAGTCTCGCTTCCCATCGGTCAAAAGGGCCATGCTGAATAAAGTGTCAAAACCAGACATGCAGGACAGGCCATGGAGAAATGGGATCCTTGCTACGCTGATGGGCGGGCTGTAAATTGCCAACAGACACTCTGGAGAAGTGTACGGTGTGTCCTGAAACATCTAAAAAACTCAGCTGAGAGAGCATAGGGCACTTCCACTCATGGGCGGATAAATTGGGAAAACTAAAAATCAGCAAGACACAGGCACCCCAAAGTTTAGGGCTGCTCTGTTGACAAGAACCTCCACTTGGTTACACCTGAAATATCCCAGGAAAGAGAAGAATGGATAAAGAAGTTGTGGTCCTTATGTACAATGGAATATCACTCAGCCATGAAATCAACGTCATAAGGCTAGGAGCAGCATGATGAGTGGATTTAGGTACGACGATTCTAAGTGAAATAAGTCACACAGAAAAAGACACTTATCATAAGATATCACTTATAGAGGGAATGTAAAAACCGCTACACTTGAACTGAATTACAAAACAGAACAAAGTCGCACGATTAGAAAACACACTATGGCTGCTTAACGGGAAAGGTGAGGTGGGGTGATGCATAAAACAAGGGTTTCAAATTAGCTCAGATACCGTTCCATAAACCCAATATGTAATAGACAAGACCTACTCCTTGCTCAGTGAACTGGACTCAACGCCCCCTATACACCGCCCCAGAATGTATCTGACTAGTAAGAATCTTAAAACCTATGTATTGATATCTCTCTGTAAGTGAGTCAACTGGGTGTAAAGCAGCATAAACACAGCAGTGAAAAGCAGGTAAACCCCATTCTAAAAATCAATTACTTTTAAAAATCCGTGAAACAAAGACAGTGAAAGAGAGAGAAATGCTTACAAAATTCGTTCAGGGGCTGTGATGCCACCTGGATTGACCATATCTAGACCCACAGTTGATTGAGACATAAGGGTGGACACTCTTGGGGCTAAGAGTTTTGGGGAGGTTGGGTGAGCTAACGCAGACCCTTTAAAGTAATACGGCGTGGTACCCATCCCATGGGTCCCGAATCTCCAGGTTCAAGGGCATCTTCCTACATCGAAAACATGCATGAGAAACCCAGAAGATGGTACACCGTGTGATCGGGAAAGGTTTCTAAAACGCACCTCATTTCTCATCTCCTTGTGCTCCGGTTCGCCATTCCAGCCGCTTTACTAGCAATCTCCCTCCTTGGAGAATCAGCACCTTTAAAATCCTGTTCAGTACACGTTGCAACTTGTCCTGAGGATGAACGGGAAGAGGGGGAGCCAATGAGAGACTACCTCTAGCTGTTGGGACAGGCACAGGTCACTCTATTTTCCCATCAGGAAGAAGAATTAACAACAGGCTCAGCCTGCCGCCCGGAGCCAGAAGAGGGCCTGAAGCAATTCTGCGCTTTTGCGGCCAGCTCCCAAGAAAGCGAGTTGAAAAATGGAGCTCAGGGGCACTGCAATTCACAAACCTGCAGAGTTAGAAATGATAACTCTCGTCCACAAATATATGGAGGGAAGGCAACGCAGAGGATTTGAAAGCAAGGCAGAATTGCAAGAAACAGATTTCAGGAGGTAGATTCGAATCGCCTTTAAAGCACAGGAAAAGCGGCAAAACATCGACAATGATGCCCTTGGCCAAAAAGGGCGTATGCGTCTTTTCCTGAATATATTCAGGAAAAGACGCATACGCCCTTTTTGGCCAACCAGGCAACCTGGAAAGGCAAATCAGCGCTACAAAGAAGTCTCGCTTCCCATCGGTCAAAAGGGCCATGCTGAATAAAGTGTCAAAACCAGAAATGCAGGACAGGCCATGGAGAAATGGGAGCCTTGCTACGCTGATGGGCGGGCTGTAAATTGCCAACAGACACTCTGGAGAAGTGTACGGTGTGTCCTGAAACATCTAAAAAACTCAGCTGAGAGAGCATAGGGCACTTCCACTCATGGGCGGATAAATTGGGAAAACTAAAAATCAGCAAGACACAGGCACCCCAAAGTTTAGGGCTGCTCTGTTGACAAGAACCTCCACTTGGTTACACCTTAAATATCCCAGGAAAGAGAAGAATGGATAAAGAAGTTGTGGTCCTTATGTACAATGGAATATCACTCAGCCATGAAATCAACGTCATAAGGCTAGGAGCAGCATGATGAGTGGATTTAGGTACGACGATTCTAAGTGAAATAAGTCACACAGAAAAAGACACTTATCATAAGATATCACTTATAGAGGGAATATAAAAACCGCTACCCTTGAACTGAATTACAAAACAGAACAGAGTCGCACAATTAGAAAACACACTATGGCTGCTTAACGGGAAAGGTGAGGTGGGGTGATGCATAAAACAAGGGTTTCAAATTAGCTCAGATACCGTTCCATAAACCCAATATGTAATAGACAAGACCTACTCCTTGCTCAGTGAACTGGACTCAACGCCCCCTATTCACCGCCCCAGAATGTATCTGACTAGTAAGAATCTTAAAACCTATGTATTGATATCTCTCTGTAAGTGAGTCAACTGGGTGTAAAGCAGCATAAACACAGCAGTGAAAAGCAGGTAAACACCATTCTAAAAATCAATTACTTTTAAAAATCCGTGAAACAAAGACAGTGAAAGAGAGAGAAATGCTTACAAAATTCGTTCAGGGGCTGTGATGCCACCTGGATTGACCATATCTAGACCCACAGTTGATTGAGACATAAGGGTGGACACTCTTGGGGCTAAGAGTTTTGGGGAGGTTGGGTGAGCTAACGCAGACCCTTTAAAGTAATACGGCGTGGTACCCATCCCATGGGTCCCGAATCTCCAGGTTCAAGGGCATCTTCCTACATCGAAAACATGCATGAGAAACCCAGAAGATGGTACACCGTGTGATCGGGAAAGGTTTCTAAAACGCACCTCATTTCTCATCTCCTTGTGCTCCGGTTCGCCATTCCAGCCGCTTTACTAGCAATCTCCCTCCTTGGAGAATCAGCACCTTTAAAATCCTGTTCAGTACACGTTGCAACTTGTCCTGAGGATGAACGGGAAGAGGGGGAGCCAATGAGAGACTACCTCTAGCTGTTGGGACAGGCACAGGTCACTCTATTTTCCCATCAGGAAGAAGAATTAACAACAGGCTCAGCCTGCCGCCCGGAGCCAGAAGAGGGCCTGAAGCAATTCTGCGCTTTTGCGGCCAGCTCCCAAGAAAGCGAGTTGAAAAATGGAGCTCAGGGGCACTGCAATTCACAAACCTGCAGAGTTAGAAATGATAACTCTCGTCCACAAATATATGGAGGGAAGGCAACGCAGAGGATTTGAAAGCAAGGCAGAATTGCAAGAAACAGATTTCAGGAGGTAGATTCGAATCGCCTTTAAAGCACAGGAAAAGCGGCAAAACATCGACAATGATGCCCTTGGCCAAAAAGGGCGTATGCGTCTTTTCCTGAATATATTCAGGAAAAGACGCATACGCCCTTTTTGGCCAACCAGGCAACCTGGAAAGGCAAATCAGCGCTACAAAGAAGTCTCGCTTCCCATCGGTCAAAAGGGCCATGCTGAATAAAGTGTCAAAACCAGAAATGCAGGACAGGCCATGGAGAAATGGGAGCCTTGCTACGCTGATGGGCGGGCTGTAAATTGCCAACAGACACTCTGGAGAAGTGTACGGTGTGTCCTGAAACATCTAAAAAACTCAGCTGAGAGAGCATAGGGCACTTCCACTCATGGGCGGATAAATTGGGAAAACTAAAAATCAGCAAGACACAGGCACCCCAAAGTTTAGGGCTGCTCTGTTGACAAGAACCTCCACTTGGTTACACCTTAAATATCCCAGGAAAGAGAAGAATGGATAAAGAAGTTGTGGTCCTTATGTACAATGGAATATCACTCAGCCATGAAATCAACGTCATAAGGCTAGGAGCAGCATGATGAGTGGATTTAGGTACGACGATTCTAAGTGAAATAAGTCACACAGAAAAAGACACTTATCATAAGATATCACTTATAGAGGGAATATAAAAACCGCTACCCTTGAACTGAATTACAAAACAGAACAGAGTCGCACAATTAGAAAACACACTATGGCTGCTTAACGGGAAAGGTGAGGTGGGGTGATGCATAAAACAAGGGTTTCAAATTAGCTCAGATACCGTTCCATAAACCCAATATGTAATAGACAAGACCTACTCCTTGCTCAGTGAACTGGACTCAACGCCCCCTATTCACCGCCCCAGAATGTATCTGACTAGTAAGAATCTTAAAACCTATGTATTGATATCTCTCTGTAAGTGAGTCAACTGGGTGTAAAGCAGCATAAACACAGCAGTGAAAAGCAGGTAAACACCATTCTAAAAATCAATTACTTTTAAAAATCCGTGAAACAAAGTCAGTGAAAGAGAGAGAAATTCTTACCAAATTCGCTCAAGGGCTGTGATGCCACCTGGATTGACCATATCTCGACCCACAGCTGATTGAGACATAAGGGTGGACACTCTTGGGGCTGAGAGGTTTGGTGAGGTTGGGTGAGCTAACGCAGACCCTTTAAAGTAATACGGCGTGGTACCCATCCCATGGGTCCCAAATCTCCAGGTTCAAGGGCATCTTCCTACATCGAAAACATGCATGAGAAAGCCCGAAGATGGTACACCGTGTGATCGGGAAAGGTTTCTAAAACGCACCTCATTTCTCATCTCCTTGTTCTCCGGTTCGCCATTCCAGCCGCTTTACTAGCAATCTCCCTCCTTGGAGAATCAGCACCTTTAACCTCCTGTTCCGTACAGGTTGCAATTTGTCCTGAGGATGAATGGGAAGAGGGGGAACCAATGAGAGACTAGCTCTAGGTGTTGGGACAGGCACAGGTCACTCTATTTTCCCATCAGGAAGAAGGATCAACCACAGGCTCAGCCTGCCGCCCGGAGCCAGAATAGGGCCTGAAGCAATCCTGCGCTTTTGCGGCCAGCTCCCAAGAAAGCGAGTTGAAAAATGGAGCTCAGGGGCACTGCAATTCACAAACCTGCAGAGTTAGAAATGATAACTCTCGTCCACAAATATATGGAGGGAAGGCAACGAAGAGGATTTGAAAGCAAGGCAGAATTGCAGGAAACAGATTTCAGGAGGTAGATTCGAATCGCCTTTAAAGCACAGGAAAAGCGGCAAAACCTCGACAATGATGCCCTTGGCCAAAAAGGGCGTATGCGTTTTTTCCTGAATATATTCAGGAAAAAACGCATACGCCCTTTTTGGCCAACCAAGCAACCTGGAAAGGCAAATCAGCGCTACAAAGAAGTCTCACTTCCCATCGGTCAAAAGGGCCATGCTGAATAAAGTGTCAAAACCAGACATGCAGGACAGGCCATGGAGAAGTGGAAGCCTTGCTACGCTGATGGGAAGGATGTAAATTGCCAACAGTCACTCTGGAGAAGTGTACGGTGTGTCCTGAAACATCTAAAAAACTCAGCTTAGAGAGCATAGGGCACTTCCACTCATGGGCGTATAAACTGGGAAAACTAAAAATCAGCAAGACACAGGCACCCCAAAGTTTAGGGCTGCTCTGTTGACAAGAACCTCCACTTCGTTACACCTGAAATATCCCAGGAAAGAGAAGAATGGATAAAGAAGTTGTGGTCCTTATGTACAATGGAATATCACTCAGCCATGAAATCAACGTCATAAGGCTAGGAGCAGCATGATGAGTGGATTTAGGTACGACGATTCTAAGTGAAATAAGTCACACAGAAAAAGACACTTATCATAAGATATCATTTATAGAGGGAATGTAAAAACCGCTACCCTTGAACTGAATTACAAAACAGAACAGAGTCGCACGTTTAGAAAACACACTATGGCTGCTTAACGGGAAAGGTGAGGTGGGGTGATGCATAAAACAAGGGTTTCAAATTAGCTCAGATACCGTTCCATAAACCCAATATGTAATAGACAAGACCTACTCCTTGCTCAGTGAACTGGACTCAACACCCCCTATTCACCGCCCAAGAATATATCTGACTAGTAAGAATCTTAAAACCTATGTATTGATATCTATCTGTAAGTGAGTCAAGTGGGTGTAAAGCGGCATAAACACAGCAGTGCAAAGCAGCTAAACCCCATTCTAAAAATCAATTACTTTTAAAAACCCGTGAAACAAAGACAGTGAAAGAGAGAGAAATTCTTACAAAATTCGTTCAGGGGCTGCGATGCCACCTGGATTGACCATATCTAGACCCACAGCTGATTGAGACATAAGGGTGGACACTCTTGGGGCTGAGAGGTTTGCTGAGGTTGGGTGAGCTAACGCAGACCCTTTAAAGTAATACGGCGTGGTACCCATCCCATGGGTCCCGAATCTCCAGGTTCAAGGGCATCTTCCTACATCGAAAACATGCATGAGAAACCCCGAAGATGGTACACCGTGTGATCGGGAAAGGTTTCTAAAACGCACCTCATTTCTCATCTCCTTGTGCTCCGGTTCGCCATTCCAGCCGCTTTACTAGCAATCTCCCTCCTTGGAGAATCAGCACCTTTAACCTCCTGTTCCGTACAGGTTGCAATTTGTCCTGAGGATGAATGGGAAGAGGGGGAACCAATGAGAGACTAGCTCTAGGTGTTGGGACAGGCACAGGTCACTCTATTTTCCCATCAGGAAGAAGGATCAACCACAGGCTCAGCCTGCCGCCCGGAGCCAGAATAGGGCCTGAAGCAATCCTGCGCTTTTGCGGCCAGCTCCCAAGAAAGCGAGTTGAAAAATGGAGCTCAGGGGCACTGCAATTCACAAACCTGCAGAGTCAGAAATGATAACTCTCGTCCACAAATATATGGAGGGAAGGCAACGAAGAGGATTTGAAAGCAAGGCAGAATTGCAGGAAACAGATTTCAGGAGGTAGATTCGAATCGCCTTTAAAGCACAGGAAAAGCGGCAAAACCTCGACAATGATGCCCTTGGCCAAAAAGGGCGTATGCGTTTTTTCCTGAATATATTCAGGAAAAAACGCATACGCCCTTTTTGGCCAACCAAGCAACCTGGAAAGGCAAATCAGCGCTACAAAGAAGTCTCACTTCCCATCGGTCAAAAGGGCCATGCTGAATAAAGTGTCAAAACCAGACATGCAGGACAGGCCATGGAGAAGTGGAAGCCTTGCTACGCTGATGGGAAGGATGTAAATTGCCAACAGTCACTCTGGAGAAGTGTACGGTGTGTCCTGAAACATCTAAAAAACTCAGCTTAGAGAGCATAGGGCACTTCCACTCATGGGCGTATAAACTGGGAAAACTAAAAATCAGCAAGACACAGGCACCCCAAAGTTTAGGGCTGCTCTGTTGACAAGAACCTCCACTTCGTTACACCTGAAATATCGCAGGAAAGAGAAGAATGGATAAAGAAGTTGCGGTCCTTATGTACAATGGAATATCACTCAGCCATGAAATCAACGTCATAAGGCTAGGAGCAGCATGATGAGTGGATTTAGGTACGACGATTCTAAGTGAAATAAGTCACACAGAAAAAGACACTTATCATAAGATATCACTTATAGAGGGAATGTAAAAACCGCTACCCTTGAACTGAATTACAAAACAGAACAGAGTCGCACGTTTAGAAAACACACTATGGCTGCTTAACGGGAAAGGTGAGGTGGGGTGATGCATAAAACAAGGGTTTCAAATTAGCTCAGATACCGTTCCATAAACCCAATATGTAATAGACAAGACCTACTCCTTGCTCAGTGAACTGGACTCAACACCCCCTATTCACCGCCCAAGAATATATCTGACTAGTAAGAATCTTAAAACCTATGTATTGATATCTCTCTGTAAGTGAGTCAAGTGGGTGTAAAGCGGCATAAACACAGCAGTGCAAAGCAGCTAAACCCCATTCTAAAAATCAATTACTTTTAAAAACCCGTGAAACAAAGACAGTGAAAGAGAGAGAAATTCTTACAAAATTCGTTCAGGGGCTGCGATGCCACCTGGATTGACCATATCTAGACCCACAGCTGATTGAGACATAAGGGTGGACACTCTTGGGGCTGAGAGGTTTGCTGAGGTTGGGTGAGCTAACGCAGACCCTTTAAAGTAATACGGCGTGGTACCCATCCCATGGGTCCCGAATCTCCAGGTTCAAGGGCATCTTCCTACATCGAAAACATGCATGAGAAACCCAGAAGATGGTACACCGTGTGATCGGGAAAGGTTTCTAAAACGCACCTCATTTCTCATCTCCTTGTGCTCCGGTTCGCCATTCCAGCCGCTTTACTAGCAATCTCCCTCCTTGGAGAATCAGCACCTTTAAAATCCTGTTCCGTACACGTTGCAACTTGTCCTGAGGATGAACGGGAAGAGGGGGAGCCAATGAGAGACTACCTCTAGCTGTTGGGACAGGCACAGGTCACTCTATTTTCCCATCAGGAAGAAGAATTAACAACAGGCTCAGCCTGCCGCCCGGAGCCAGAAGAGGGCCTGAAGCAATTCTGCGCTTTTGCGGCCAGCTCCCAAGAAAGCGAGTTGAAAAATGGAGCTCAGGGGCACTGCAATTCACAAACCTGCAGAGTTAGAAATGATAACTCTCGTCCACAAATATATGGAGGGAAGGCAACGCAGAGGATTTGAAAGCAAGGCAGAATTGCAGGAAACAGATTTCAGGAGGTAGATTCGAATCGCCTTTAAAGCACAGGAAAAGCGGCAAAACCTCGACAATGATGCCCTTGGCCAAAAAGGGCGTATGCGTCTTTTCCTGAATATATTCAGGAAAAGACGCATACGCCCTTTTTGGCCAACCAGGCAACCTGGAAAGGCAAATCAGCGCTACAAAGAAGTCTCGCTTCCCATCGGTCAAAAGGGCCATGCTGAATAAAGTGTCAAAACCAGAAATGCAGGACAGGCCATGGAGAAATGGGAGCCTTGCTACGCTGATGGGCGGGCTGTAAATTGCCAACAGACACTCTGGAGAAGTGTACGGTGTGTCCTGAAACATCTAAAAAACTCAGCTGAGAGAGCATAGGGCACTTCCACTCATGGGCGTATAAACTGGGAAAACTAAAAATCAGCAAGACACAGGCACCCCAAAGTTTAGGGCTGCTCTGTTGACAAGAACCTCCACTTGGTTACACCTGAAATATCCCAGGAAAGAGAAGAATGGATAAAGAAGTTGTGGTCCTTATGTACAATGGAATATCACTCAGCCATGAAATCAACGTCATAAGGCTAGGAGCAGCATGATGAGTGGATTTAGGTACGACGATTCTAAGTGAAATAAGTCACACAGAAAAAGACACTTATCATAAGATATCACTTATAGAGGGAATGTAAAAACCGCTACCCTTGAACTGAATTACAAAACAGAACAGAGTCGCACGATTAGAAAACACACTATGGCTGCTTAACGGGAAAGGTGAGGTGGGGTGATGCATAAAACAAGGGTTTCAAATTAGCTCAGATACCGTTCCATAAACCCAATATGTAATAGACAAGACCTACTCCTTGCTCAGTGAACTGGACTCAACGCCCCCTATTCACCGCCCCAGAATGTATCTGACTAGTAAGAATCTTAAAACCTATGTATTGATATCTCTCTGTAAGTGAGTCAACTGGGTGTAAAGCAGCATAAACACAGCAGTGAAAAGCAGGTAAACACCATTCTAAAAATCAATTACTTTTAAAAATCCGTGAAACAAAGTCAGTGAAAGAGAGAGAAATTCTTACCAAATTCGCTCAAGGGCTGTGATGCCACCTGGATTGACCATATCTCGACCCACAGCTGATTGAGACATAAGGGTGGACACTCTTGGGGCTGAGAGGTTTGGTGAGGTTGGGTGAGCTAACGCAGACCCTTTAAAGTAATACGGCGTGGTACCCATCCCATGGGTCCCAAATCTCCAGGTTCAAGGGCATCTTCCTACATCGAAAACATGCATGAGAAAGCCCGAAGATGGTACACCGTGTGATCGGGAAAGGTTTCTAAAACGCACCTCATTTCTCATCTCCTTGTTCTCCGGTTCGCCATTCCAGCCGCTTTACTAGCAATCTCCCTCCTTGGAGAATCAGCACCTTTAACCTCCTGTTCCGTACAGGTTGCAATTTGTCCTGAGGATGAATGGGAAGAGGGGGAACCAATGAGAGACTAGCTCTAGGTGTTGGGACAGGCACAGGTCACTCTATTTTCCCATCAGGAAGAAGGATCAACCACAGGCTCAGCCTGCCGCCCGGAGCCAGAATAGGGCCTGAAGCAATCCTGCGCTTTTGCGGCCAGCTCCCAAGAAAGCGAGTTGAAAAATGGAGCTCAGGGGCACTGCAATTCACAAACCTGCAGAGTTAGAAATGATAACTCTCGTCCACAAATATATGGAGGGAAGGCAACGAAGAGGATTTGAAAGCAAGGCAGAATTGCAGGAAACAGATTTCAGGAGGTAGATTCGAATCGCCTTTAAAGCACAGGAAAAGCGGCAAAACCTCGACAATGATGCCCTTGGCCAAAAAGGGCGTATGCGTTTTTTCCTGAATATATTCAGGAAAAAACGCATACGCCCTTTTTGGCCAACCAAGCAACCTGGAAAGGCAAATCAGCGCTACAAAGAAGTCTCACTTCCCATCGGTCAAAAGGGCCATGCTGAATAAAGTGTCAAAACCAGACATGCAGGACAGGCCATGGAGAAGTGGAAGCCTTGCTACGCTGATGGGAAGGATGTAAATTGCCAACAGTCACTCTGGAGAAGTGTACGGTGTGTCCTGAAACATCTAAAAAACTCAGCTTAGAGAGCATAGGGCACTTCCACTCATGGGCGTATAAACTGGGAAAACTAAAAATCAGCAAGACACAGGCACCCCAAAGTTTAGGGCTGCTCTGTTGACAAGAACCTCCACTTCGTTACACCTGAAATATCCCAGGAAAGAGAAGAATGGATAAAGAAGTTGTGGTCCTTATGTACAATGGAATATCACTCAGCCATGAAATCAACGTCATAAGGCTAGGAGCAGCATGATGAGTGGATTTAGGTACGACGATTCTAAGTGAAATAAGTCACACAGAAAAAGACACTTATCATAAGATATCATTTATAGAGGGAATGTAAAAACCGCTACCCTTGAACTGAATTACAAAACAGAACAGAGTCGCACGTTTAGAAAACACACTATGGCTGCTTAACGGGAAAGGTGAGGTGGGGTGATGCATAAAACAAGGGTTTCAAATTAGCTCAGATACCGTTCCATAAACCCAATATGTAATAGACAAGACCTACTCCTTGCTCAGTGAACTGGACTCAACACCCCCTATTCACCGCCCAAGAATATATCTGACTAGTAAGAATCTTAAAACCTATGTATTGATATCTATCTGTAAGTGAGTCAAGTGGGTGTAAAGCGGCATAAACACAGCAGTGCAAAGCAGCTAAACCCCATTCTAAAAATCAATTACTTTTAAAAACCCGTGAAACAAAGACAGTGAAAGAGAGAGAAATTCTTACAAAATTCGTTCAGGGGCTGCGATGCCACCTGGATTGACCATATCTAGACCCACAGCTGATTGAGACATAAGGGTGGACACTCTTGGGGCTGAGAGGTTTGCTGAGGTTGGGTGAGCTAACGCAGACCCTTTAAAGTAATACGGCGTGGTACCCATCCCATGGGTCCCGAATCTCCAGGTTCAAGGGCATCTTCCTACATCGAAAACATGCATGAGAAACCCCGAAGATGGTACACCGTGTGATCGGGAAAGGTTTCTAAAACGCACCTCATTTCTCATCTCCTTGTGCTCCGGTTCGCCATTCCAGCCGCTTTACTAGCAATCTCCCTCCTTGGAGAATCAGCACCTTTAACCTCCTGTTCCGTACAGGTTGCAATTTGTCCTGAGGATGAATGGGAAGAGGGGGAACCAATGAGAGACTAGCTCTAGGTGTTGGGACAGGCACAGGTCACTCTATTTTCCCATCAGGAAGAAGGATCAACCACAGGCTCAGCCTGCCGCCCGGAGCCAGAATAGGGCCTGAAGCAATCCTGCGCTTTTGCGGCCAGCTCCCAAGAAAGCGAGTTGAAAAATGGAGCTCAGGGGCACTGCAATTCACAAACCTGCAGAGTCAGAAATGATAACTCTCGTCCACAAATATATGGAGGGAAGGCAACGAAGAGGATTTGAAAGCAAGGCAGAATTGCAGGAAACAGATTTCAGGAGGTAGATTCGAATCGCCTTTAAAGCACAGGAAAAGCGGCAAAACCTCGACAATGATGCCCTTGGCCAAAAAGGGCGTATGCGTTTTTTCCTGAATATATTCAGGAAAAAACGCATACGCCCTTTTTGGCCAACCAAGCAACCTGGAAAGGCAAATCAGCGCTACAAAGAAGTCTCACTTCCCATCGGTCAAAAGGGCCATGCTGAATAAAGTGTCAAAACCAGACATGCAGGACAGGCCATGGAGAAGTGGAAGCCTTGCTACGCTGATGGGAAGGATGTAAATTGCCAACAGTCACTCTGGAGAAGTGTACGGTGTGTCCTGAAACATCTAAAAAACTCAGCTTAGAGAGCATAGGGCACTTCCACTCATGGGCGTATAAACTGGGAAAACTAAAAATCAGCAAGACACAGGCACCCCAAAGTTTAGGGCTGCTCTGTTGACAAGAACCTCCACTTCGTTACACCTGAAATATCCCAGGAAAGAGAAGAATGGATAAAGAAGTTGCGGTCCTTATGTACAATGGAATATCACTCAGCCATGAAATCAACGTCATAAGGCTAGGAGCAGCATGATGAGTGGATTTAGGTACGACGATTCTAAGTGAAATAAGTCACACAGAAAAAGACACTTATCATAAGATATCACTTATAGAGGGAATGTAAAAACCGCTACCCTTGAACTGAATTACAAAACAGAACAGAGTCGCACGTTTAGAAAACACACTATGGCTGCTTAACGGGAAAGGTGAGGTGGGGTGATGCATAAAACAAGGGTTTCAAATTAGCTCAGATACCGTTCCATAAACCCAATATGTAATAGACAAGACCTACTCCTTGCTCAGTGAACTGGACTCAACACCCCCTATTCACCGCCCAAGAATATATCTGACTAGTAAGAATCTTAAAACCTATGTATTGATATCTCTCTGTAAGTGAGTCAAGTGGGTGTAAAGCGGCATAAACACAGCAGTGCAAAGCAGCTAAACCCCATTCTAAAAATCAATTACTTTTAAAAACCCGTGAAACAAAGACAGTGAAAGAGAGAGAAATTCTTACAAAATTCGTTCAGGGGCTGCGATGCCACCTGGATTGACCATATCTAGACCCACAGCTGATTGAGACATAAGGGTGGACACTCTTGGGGCTGAGAGGTTTGCTGAGGTTGGGTGAGCTAACGCAGACCCTTTAAAGTAATACGGCGTGGTACCCATCCCATGGGTCCCGAATCTCCAGGTTCAAGGGCATCTTCCTACATCGAAAACATGCATGAGAAACCCAGAAGATGGTACACCGTGTGATCGGGAAAGGTTTCTAAAACGCACCTCATTTCTCATCTCCTTGTGCTCCGGTTCGCCATTCCAGCCGCTTTACTAGCAATCTCCCTCCTTGGAGAATCAGCACCTTTAAAATCCTGTTCCGTACACGTTGCAACTTGTCCTGAGGATGAACGGGAAGAGGGGGAGCCAATGAGAGACTACCTCTAGCTGTTGGGACAGGCACAGGTCACTCTATTTTCCCATCAGGAAGAAGAATTAACAACAGGCTCAGCCTGCCGCCCGGAGCCAGAAGAGGGCCTGAAGCAATTCTGCGCTTTTGCGGCCAGCTCCCAAGAAAGCGAGTTGAAAAATGGAGCTCAGGGGCACTGCAATTCACAAACCTGCAGAGTTAGAAATGATAACTCTCGTCCACAAATATATGGAGGGAAGGCAACGCAGAGGATTTGAAAGCAAGGCAGAATTGCAGGAAACAGATTTCAGGAGGTAGATTCGAATCGCCTTTAAAGCACAGGAAAAGCGGCAAAACCTCGACAATGATGCCCTTGGCCAAAAAGGGCGTATGCGTCTTTTCCTGAATATATTCAGGAAAAGACGCATACGCCCTTTTTGGCCAACCAGGCAACCTGGAAAGGCAAATCAGCGCTACAAAGAAGTCTCGCTTCCCATCGGTCAAAAGGGCCATGCTGAATAAAGTGTCAAAACCAGAAATGCAGGACAGGCCATGGAGAAATGGGAGCCTTGCTACGCTGATGGGCGGGCTGTAAATTGCCAACAGACACTCTGGAGAAGTGTACGGTGTGTCCTGAAACATCTAAAAAACTCAGCTGAGAGAGCATAGGGCACTTCCACTCATGGGCGTATAAACTGGGAAAACTAAAAATCAGCAAGACACAGGCACCCCAAAGTTTAGGGCTGCTCTGTTGACAAGAACCTCCACTTGGTTACACCTGAAATATCCCAGGAAAGAGAAGAATGGATAAAGAAGTTGTGGTCCTTATGTACAATGGAATATCACTCAGCCATGAAATCAACGTCATAAGGCTAGGAGCAGCATGATGAGTGGATTTAGGTACGACGATTCTAAGTGAAATAAGTCACACAGAAAAAGACACTTATCATAAGATATCACTTATAGAGGGAATGTAAAAACCGCTACCCTTGAACTGAATTACAAAACAGAACAGAGTCGCACGATTAGAAAACACACTATGGCTGCTTAACGGGAAAGGTGAGGTGGGGTGATGCATAAAACAAGGGTTTCAAATTAGCTCAGATACCGTTCCATAAACCCAATATTTAATAGGCAAGACCTACTCCTTGCTCAGTGAACTGGACTCAACACCCCCTATTCACCGCCCAAGAATATATCTGACTAGTAAGAATCTTAAAAGCTATGTATTGATATCTCTCTGTAAGTGAGTCAACTGGGTGTAAAGCGGCATAAACACAGCAGTGAAAAGCAGGTAAACACCATTCTAAAAATCAATTACTTTTAAAAATCCGTGAAACAAAGTCAGTGAAAGAGAGAGAAATTCTTACCAAATTCGCTCAAGGGCTGTGATGCCACCTGGATTGACCATATCTCGACCCACAGCTGATTGAGACATAAGGGTGGACACTCTTGGGGCTGAGA
Organism: Balaenoptera ricei; assembly: GCF_028023285.1. Classification (NCBI taxonomy): domain Eukaryota; kingdom Metazoa; phylum Chordata; class Mammalia; order Artiodactyla; family Balaenopteridae; genus Balaenoptera; species Balaenoptera ricei. The sequence goes on from NC_082654.1 coordinate 77,402,883, forward strand.
GGTTTGGTGAGGTTGGGTGAGCTAACGCAGACCCTTTAAAGTAATACGGCGTGGTACCCATCCCATGGGTCCCAAATCTCCAGGTTCAAGGGCATCTTCCTACATCGAAAACATGCATGAGAAACCCCGAAGATGGTACACCGTGTGATCGGGAAAGGTTTCTAAAACGCACCTCATTTCTCATCTCCTTGTGCTCCGGTTCGCCATTCCAGCCGCTTTACTAGCAATCTCCCTCCTTGGAGAATCAGCACCTTTAACCTCCTGTTCCGTACAGGTTGCAATTTGTCCTGAGGATGAATGGGAAGAGGGGGAACCAATGAGAGACTAGCTCTAGGTGTTGGGACAGGCACAGGTCACTCTATTTTCCCATCAGGAAGAAGGATCAACCACAGGCTCAGCCTGCCGCCCGGAGGCAGAATAGGGCCTGAAGCAATCCTGCGCTTTTGCGGCCAGCTCCCAAGAAAGCGAGTTGAAAAATGGAGCTCAGGGGCACTGCAATTCACAAACCTGCAGAGTCAGAAATGATAACTCTCGTCCACAAATATATGGAGGGAAGGCAACGAAGAGGATTTGAAAGCAAGGCAGAATTGCAGGAAACAGATTTCAGGAGGTAGATTCGAATCGCCTTTAAAGCACAGGAAAAGCGGCAAAACCTCGACAATGATGCCCTTGGCCAAAAAGGGCGTATGCGTTTTTTCCTGAATATATTCAGGAAAAAACGCATACGCCCTTTTTGGCCAACCAAGCAACCTGGAAAGGCAAATCAGCGCTACAAAGAAGTCTCTCTTCCCATCGGTCAAAAGGGCCATGCTGAATAAAGTGTCAAAACCAGACATGCAGGACAGGCCATGGAGAAGTGGAAGCCTTGCTACGCTGATGGGAAGGATGTAAATTGCCAACAGTCACTCTGGAGAAGTGTACGGTGTGTCCTGAAACATCTAAAAAACTCAGCTTAGAGAGCATAGGGCACTTCCACTCATGGGCGTATAAACTGGGAAAACTAAAAATCAGCAAGACACAGGCACCCCAAAGTTTAGGGCTGCTCTGTTGACAAGAACCTCCACTTCGTTACACCTGAAATATCGCAGGAAAGAGAAGAATGGATAAAGAAGTTGCGGTCCTTATGTACAATGGAATATCACTCAGCCATGAAATCAACGTCATAAGGCTAGGAGCAGCATGATGAGTGGATTTAGGTACGACGATTCTAAGTGAAATAAGTCACACAGAAAAAGACACTTATCATAAGATATCACTTATAGAGGGAATGTAAAAACCGCTACCCTTGAACTGAATTACAAAACAGAACAGAGTCGCACGTTTAGAAAACACACTATGGCTGCTTAACGGGAAAGGTGAGGTGGGGTGATGCATAAAACAAGGGTTTCAAATTAGCTCAGATACCGTTCCATAAACCCAATATGTAATAGACAAGACCTACTCCTTGCTCAGTGAACTGGACTCAATACCCCCTATTCACCCCCCAAGAATATATCTGACTAGTAAGAATCTTAAAACCTATGTATTAATATCTCTCTGTAAGTGAGTGAAGTGGGTGTAAAGCGACACAAACACAGCAGTGCAAAGCAGCTAAACCCCATTCTAAAAATCAATTACTTTTAAAAACCCGTGAAACAAAGACAGTGAAAGAGAGAGAAATTCTTACAAAATTCGTTCAGGGGCTGCGATGCCACCTGGATTGACCATATCTAGACCCACAGCTGATTGAGACATAAGGGTGGACACTCTTGGGGCTGAGAGGTTTGCTGAGGTTGGGTGAGCTAACGCAGACCCTTTAAAGTAATACGGCGTGGTACCCATCCCATGGGTCCCGAATCTCCAGGTTCAAGGGCATCTTCCTACATCGAAAACATGCATGAGAAACCCAGAAGATGGTACACCGTGTGATCGGGAAAGGTTTCTAAAACGCACCTCATTTCTCATCTCCTTGTGCTCCGGTTCGCCATTCCAGCCGCTTTACTAGCAATCTCCCTCCTTGGAGAATCAGCACCTTTAAAATCCTGTTCCGTACACGTTGCAACTTGTCCTGAGGATGAACGGGAAGAGGGGGAGCCAATGAGAGACTACCTCTAGCTGTTGGGACAGGCACAGGTCACTCTATTTTCCCATCAGGAAGAAGAATTAACAACAGGCTCAGCCTGCCGCCCGGAGCCACAATAGGGCCTGAAGCAATCCTGCGCTTTTGCGGCCAGCTCCCAAGAAAGCGAGTTGAAAAATGGAGCTCAGGGGCACTGCAATTCACAAACCTGCAGGGTTAGAAATGATAACTCTCGTCCACAAATATATGGAGGGAAGGCAACGCAGAGGATTTGAAAGCAAGGCAGAATTGCAGGAAACAGATTTCAGGAGGTAGATTCGAATCGCCTTTAAAGCACAGGAAAAGCGGCAAAACCTCGACAATGATGCCCTTGGCCAAAAAGGGCGTATGCGTCTTTTCCTGAATATATTCAGGAAAAGACGCATACGCCCTTTTTGGCCAACCAGGCAACCTGGAAAGGCAAATCAGCGCTACAAAGAAGTCTCGCTTCCCATCGGTCAAAAGGGCCATGCTGAATAAAGTGTCAAAACCAGAAATGCAGGACAGGCCATGGAGAAATGTGAGCCTTGCTACACTGATGGGCGGGCTGTAAATTGCCAACAGACACTCTGGAGAAGTGTACGGTGTGTCCTGAAACATCTAAAAAACTCAGCTGAGAGAGCATAGGGCACTTCCACTCATGGGCGGATAAATAGGGAAAACTAAAAATCAGCAAGACACAGGCACCCCAAAGTTTAGGGCTGCTCTGTTGACAAGAACCTCCACTTGGTTACACCTGAAATATCCCAGGAAAGAGAAGAATGGATAAAGAAGTTGTGGTCCTTATGTACAATGGAATATCACTCAGCCATGAAATCAACGTCATAAGGCTAGGAGCAGCATGATGAGTGGATTTAGGTACGACGATTCTAAGTGAAATAAGTCACACAGAAAAAGACACTTATCATAAGATATCACTTATAGAGGGAATGTAAAAACCGCTACCCTTGAACTGAATTACAAAACAGAACAGAGTCGCACGATTAGAAAACACACTATGGCTGCTTAACGGGAAAGGTGAGGTGGGGTGATGCATAAAACAAGGGTTTCAAATTAGCTCAGATACCGTTCCATAAACCCAATATGTAATAGACAAGACCTACTCCTTGCTCAGTGAACTGTACTCAACGCCCCCTATTCACCCCCCCAGAATGTATCTGACTAGTAAGAATCTTAAAACCTATGTATTGATATCTCTCTGTAAGTGAGTCAACTGGGTGTAAAGCAGCATAAACACAGCAGTGAAAAGCAGGTAAACACCATTCTAAAAATCAATTACTTTTAAAAATCCGTGAAACAAAGTCAGTGAAAGAGAGAGAAATTCTTACCAAATTCGCTCAAGGGCTGTGATGCCACCTGGATTGACCATATCTCGACCCACAGCTGATTGAGACATAAGGGTGGACACTCTTGGGGCTGAGAGGTTTGCTGAGGTTGGGTGAGCTAACGCAGACCCTTTAAAGTAATACGGCGTGGTACCCATCCCATGGGTCCCAAATCTCCAGGTTCAAGGGCATCTTCCTACATCGAAAACATGCATGAGAAACCCCGAAGATGGTACACCGTGTGATCGGGAAAGGTTTCTAAAACGCACCTCATTTCTCATCTCCTTGTGCTCCGGTTCGCCATTCCAGCCGCTTTACTAGCAATCTCCCTCCTTGGAGAATCAGCACCTTTAAAATCCTGTTCCGTACACGTTGCAACTTGTCCTGAGGATGAACGGGAAGAGGGGGAGCCAATGAGAGACTACCTCTAGCTTTTGCGACAGGCACAGGTCACTCTATTTTCCCATCAGGAAGAAGAATTAACAACAGGCTCAGCCTGCCGCCCGGAGCCACAATAGGGCCTGAAGCAATCCTGCGCTTTTGCGGCCAGCTCCCAAGAAAGCGAGTTGAAAAATGGAGCTCAGGGGCACTGCAATTCACAAACCTGCAGGGTTAGAAATGATAACTCTCGTCCACAAATATATGGAGGGAAGGCAACGAAGAGGATTTGAAAGCAAGGCAGAATTGCAGGAAACAGATTTCAGGAGGTAGATTCGAATCGCCTTTAAAGCACAGGAAAAGCGGCAAAACCTCGACAATGATGCCCTTGGCCAAAAAGGGCGTATGCGTTTTTTCCTGAATATATTCAGGAAAAAACGCATACGCCCTTTTTGGCCAACCAAGCAACCTGGAAAGGCAAATCAGCGCTACAAAGAAGTCTCTCTTCCCATCGGTCAAAAGGGCCATGCTGAATAAAGTGTCAAAACCAGACATGCAGGACAGGCCATGGAGAAGTGGAAGCCTTGCTACGCTGATGGGAAGGATGTAAATTGCCAACAGTCACTCTGGAGAAGTGTACGGTGTGTCCTGAAACATCTAAAAAACTCAGCTTAGAGAGCATAGGGCACTTCCACTCATGGGCGTATAAACTGGGAAAACTAAAAATCAGCAAGACACAGGCACCCCAAAGTTTAGGGCTGCTCTGTTGACAAGAACCTCCACTTGGTTACACCTGAAATATCCCAGGAAAGAGAAGAATGGATAAAGAAGTTGTGGTCCTTATGTACAATGGAATATCACTCAGCCATGAAATCAACGTCCTAAGGTTAGGAGCAGCATGATGAGTGGATTTAGGTACGACAATTCTAAGTGAAATAAGTCACACAGAAAAAGACACTTATCATAAGATATCACTTATAGAGGGAATGTAAAAACCGCTACCCTTGAACTGAATTACAAAACAGAACAGAGTCGCACGTTTAGAAAACACACTATGGCTGCTTAACGGGAAAGGTGAGGTGGGGTGATGCATAAAACAAGGGTTTCAAATTAGCTCAGATACCGTTCCATAAACCCAATATGTAATAGACAAGACCTACTCCTTGCTCAGTGAACTGGACTCAACACCCCCTATTCACCGACCAAGAATATATCTGACTAGTAAGAATCTTAAAACCTATGTATTGATATCGCTCTGTAAGTGAGTCAAGTGGGTGTAAAGCGGCATAAACACAGCAGTGCAAAGCAGCTAAACCCCATTCTAAAAATCAATGACTTTTAAAAACCCGTGAAACAAAGACAGTGAAAGACAGAGAAATGCTTACAAAATTCATTCAGGGGCTGCGATGCCACCTGGATTGACCATATCTAGACCCACAGCTGATTGAGACATAAGGGTGGACACTCTTGGGGCTGAGAGGTTTGGTGAGGTTGGGTGAGCTAACGCAGACCCTTTAAAGTAATACGGCGTGGTACCCATCCCATGGGTCCCAAATCTCCAGGTTCAAGGGCATCTTCCTACATAGAAAACATGCATGAGAAACCCAGAAGATGGTACACCGTGTGATCGGGAAAGGTTTCTAAAACGCACCTCATTTCTCATCTCCTTGTGCTCCGGTTCGCCATTCCAGCCGCTTTACTAGCAATCTCCCTCCTTGGAGAATCAGCACCTTTAACCTCCTGTTCCGTACACGTTGCAATTTGTCCTGAGGATGAACGGGAAGAGGGGGAACCAATGAGAGACTAGCTCTAGGTGTTGGGACAGGCACAGGTCACTCTATTTTCCCATCAGGAAGAAGGATCAACCACAGGCTCAGCCTGCCGCCCGGAGCCAGAATAGGGCCTGAAGCAATCCTGCGCTTTTGCGGCCAGCTCCCAAGAAAGCGAGTTGAAAAATGGAGCTCAGGGGCACTGCAATTCACAAACCTGCAGAGTTAGAAATGATAACTCTCGTCCACAAATATATGGAGGGAAGGCAACGAAGAGGATTTGAAAGCAAGGCAGAATTGCAGGAAACAGATTTCAGGAGGTAGATTCGAATCGCCTTTAAAGCACAGGAAAAGCGGCAAAACCTCAACAATGATGCCCTTGGCCAAAAAGGGCGTATGCGTTTTTTCCTGAATATATTCAGGAAAAAACGCATACGCCCTTTTTGGCCAACCAAGCAACCTGGAAAGGCAAATCAGCGCTACAAAGAAGTCTCTCTTCCCATCGGTCAAAAGGGCCATGCTGAATAAAGTGTCAAAACCAGACATGCAGGACAGGCCATGGAGAAGTGGAAACCTTGCTACGCTGATGGGAAGGATGTAAATTGCCAACAGTCACTCGGGAGAAGTGTACGGTGTGTCCTGAAACATCTAAAAAACTCAGCTTAGAGAGCATAGGGCACTTCCACTCATGGGCGTATAAACTGGGAAAACTAAAAATCAGCAAGACACAGGCACCCCAAAGTTTAGGGATGCTCTGTTGACAAGAACCTCCACTTTGTTACACCTGAAATATCCCAGGAAAGAGAAGAATGGATAAAGAAGTTGCGGTCCTTATGTACAATGGAATATCACTCAGCCATGAAATCAACGTCATAAGGCTAGGAGCAGCATGATGTGTGGATTTAGGTACGACGATTCTAAGTGAAATAAGTCACACAGAAAAAGACACTTATCATAAGATATCACTTATAGAGGGAATGTAAAAACCGCTACCCTTGAACTGAATTACAAAACAGAACAGAGTCGCACGTTTAGAAAACACACTATGGCTGCTTAACGGGAAAGGTGAGGTGGGGTGATGCATAAAACAAGGGTTTCAAATTAGCTCAGACACCGTTCCATAAACCCAATATGTAATACACAAGACCTACTCCTTACTCAGTGAACTGGACTCAATACCGCCTATTCACCCCCCAAGAATATATCTGACTAGTAAGAATCTTAAAACCTATGTATTGATATCTCTCTGTAAGTGAGTGAAGTGGGTGTAAAGCGACACAAACACAGCAGTGCAAAGCAGCTAAACCCCATTATAAAAATCAATTACTTTTAAAAACCCGTGAAACAAAGACAGTGAAAGAGAGAGAAATTCTTACAAAATTCGTTCAGGGGCTGCGATGCCACCTGGATTGACCATATCTAGACCCACAGCTGATTGAGACATAAGGGTGGACACTCTTGGGGCTGAGAGGTTTGGTGAGGTTGGGTGAGCTAACGCAGACCCTTTAAAGTAATACGGCGTGGTACCCATCCCATGGGTCCCAAATCTCCAGGTTCAAGGGCATCTTCCTACATCGAAAACATGCATGAGAAACCCAGAAGATGGTACACCGTGTGATCGGGAAAGGTTTCTAAAACGCACCTCATTTCTCATCTCCTTGTGCTCCGGTTCGCCATTCCAGCCGCTTTACTAGCAATCTCCCTCCTTGGAGAATCAGCAGCTTTAAAATCCTGTTCCGTACACGTTGCAACTTGTCCTGAGGATGAACGGGAAGAGGGGGAGCCAATGAGAGACTACCTCTAGCTGTTGGGACAGGCACAGGTCACTCTATTTTCCCATCAGGAAGAAGAATTAACAACAGGCTCAGCCTGCCGCCCGGAGCCAGAAGAGGGCCTGAAGCAATTCTGCGCTTTTGCGGCCAGCTCCCAAGAAAGCGAGTTGAAAAATGGAGCTCAGGGGCACTGCAATTCACAAACCTGCAGAGTTAGAAATGATAACTCTCGTCCACAAATATATGGAGGGAAGGCAACGCAGAGGATTTGAAAGCAAGGCAGAATTGCAGGAAACAGATTTCAGGAGGTAGATTCGAATCGCCTTTAAAGCACAGGAAAAGCGGCAAAACCTCGACAATGATGCCCTTGGCCCAAAAGGGCGTATGCGTCTTTTCCTGAATATATTCAGGAAAAGACGCATACGCCCTTTTTGGCCAACCAGGCAACCTGGAAAGGGAAATCAGCGCTACAAAGAAGTCTCGCTTCCCATCGGTCAAAAGGGCCATGCTGAATAAAGTGTCAAAACCAGACATGCAGGACAGGCCATGGAGAAGTGGAAGCCTTGCTACGCTGATGGGAAGGATGTAAATTGCCAACAGTCACTCTGGAGAAGTGTACGGTGTGTCCTGAAACATCTAAAAAACTCAGCTTAGAGAGCATAGGGCACTTCCACTCATGGGCGTATAAACTGGGAAAACTAAAAATCAGCAAGACACAGGCACCCCAAAGTTTAGGGCTGCTCTGTTGACAAGAACCTCCACTTCGTTACACCTGAAATATCCCAGGAAAGAGAAGAATGGATAAAGAAGTTGTGGTCCTTATGTACAATGGAATATCACTCAGCCATGAAATCAACGTCATAAGGCTAGGAGCAGCATGATGAGTGGATTTAGGTACGACAATTCTAAGTGAAATAAGTCACACAGAAAAAGACACTTATCATAAGATATCACTTATAGAGGGAATGTAAAAACCGCTACCCTTGAACTGAATTGCAAAACAGAACAGAGTCGCACGTTTAGAAAACACACTATGGCTGCTTAACGGGAAAGGTGAGGTGGGGTGATGCATAAAACAAGGGTTTCAAATTAGCTCAGATACCGTTCCATAAACCCAATATGTAATAGACAAGACCTACTCCTTGCTCAGTGAACTGGACTCAACACCCCCTATTCACCGACCAAGAATATATCTGACTAGTAAGAATCTTAAAACCTATGTATTGATATCGCTCTGTAAGTGAGTCAAGTGGGTGTAAAGCGGCATAAACACAGCAGTGCAAAGCAGCTAAACCCCATTCTAAAAATCAATTACTTTTAAACACCCGTGAAACAAAGACAGTGAAAGACAGAGAAATGCTTACAAAATTCATTCAGGGGCTGCGATGCCACCTGGATTGACCATATCTAGACCCACAGCTGATTGAGACATAAGGGTGGACACTCTTGGGGCTGAGAGGTTTGGTGAGGTTGGGTGAGCTAACGCAGACCCTTTAAAGTAATACGGCGTGGTACCCATCCCATGGGTCCCGAATCTCCAGGTTCAAGGGCATCTTCCTACATCGAAAACATGCATGAGAAACCCAGAAGATGGTACACCGTGTGATCGGGAAAGGTTTCTAAAACGCACCTCATTTCTCATCTCCTTGTGCTCCGGTTCGCCATTCCAGCCGCTTTACTAGCAATCTCCCTCCTTGGAGAATCAGCACCTTTAAAATCCTGTTCCGTACACGTTGCAACTTGTCCTGAGGATGAACGGGAAGAGGGGGAGCCAATGAGAGACTACCTCTAGCTGTTGGGACAGGCACAGGTCACTCTATTTTCCCATCAGGAAGAAGAATTAACAACAGGCTCAGCCTGCCGCCCGGAGCCAGAAGAGGGCCTGAAGCAATTCTGCGCTTTTGCGGCCAGCTCCCAAGAAAGCGAGTTGAAAAATGGAGCTCAGGGGCACTGCAATTCACAAACCTGCAGAGTTAGAAATGATAACTCTCGTCCACAAATATATGGAGGGAAGGCAACGCAGAGGATTTGAAAGCAAGGCAGAATTGCAGGAAACAGATTTCAGGAGGTAGATTCGAATCGCCTTTAAAGCACAGGAAAAGCGGCAAAACCTCGACAATGATGCCCTTGGCCAAAAAGGGCGTATGCGTCTTTTCCTGAATATATTCAGGAAAAGACGCATACGCCCTTTTTGGCCAACCAGGCAACCTGGAAAGGCAAATCAGCGCTACAAAGAAGTCTCGCTTCCCATCGGTCTAAAGGGCCATGCTGAATAAAGTGTCAAAACCAGAAATGCAGGACAGGCCATGGAGAAATGGGAGCCTTGCTACGCTGATGGGCGGGCTGTAAATTGCCAACAGACACTCTGGAGAAGTGTACGGTGTGTCCTGAAACATCTAAAAAACTCAGCTGAGAGAGCATAGGGCACTTCCACTCATGGGCGGATAAATTGGGAAAACTAAAAATCAGCAAGACACAGGCACCCCAAAGTTTAGGGCTGCTCTGTTGACAAGAACCTCCACTTGGTTACACCTTAAATATCCCAGGAAAGAGAAGAATGGATAAAGAAGTTGTGGTCCTTATGTACAATGGAATATCACTCAGCCATGAAATCAACGTCATAAGGCTAGGAGCAGCATGCTGAGTGGATTTAGGTACGACGATTCTAAGTGAAATAATTCACACAGAAAAAGACACTCATCATAAGATATCACTTATAGAGGGAATGTAAAAACCGCTACACTTGAACTGAATTACAAAACAGAACAGAGTCGCACGATTAGAAAACACACTATGGCTGCTTAACGGGAAAGGTGAGGTGGGGTGATGCATAAAACAAGGGTTTCAAATTAGCTCAGATACCGTTCCATAAACCCAATATGTAATAGACAAGACCTACTCCTTGCTCAGTGAACTGGACTCAACACCCCCTATTCACCGACCAAGAATATATCTGACTAGTAAGAATCTTAAAACCTATGTATTGATATCGCTCTGTAAGTGAGTCAAGTGGGTGTAAAGCGGCATAAACACAGCAGTGCAAAGCAGCTAAACCCCATTCTAAAAATCAATTACTTTTAAACACCCGTGAAACAAAGACAGTGAAAGACAGAGAAATGCTTACAAAATTCATTCAGGGGCTGCGATGCCACCTGGATTGACCATATCTAGACCCACAGCTGATTGAGACATAAGGGTGGACACTCTTGGGGCTGAGAGGTTTGGTGAGGTTGGGTGAGCTAACGCAGACCCTTTAAAGTAATACGGCGTGGTACCCATCCCATGGGTCCCGAATCTCCAGGTTCAAGGGCATCTTCCTACATCGAAAACATGCATGAGAAACCCAGAAGATGGTACACCGTGTGATCGGGAAAGGTTTCTAAAACGCACCTCATTTCTCATCTCCTTGTGCTCCGGTTCGCCATTCCAGCCGCTTTACTAGCAATCTCCCTCCTTGGAGAATCAGCACCTTTAAAATCCTGTTCCGTACACGTTGCAACTTGTCCTGAGGATGAACGGGAAGAGGGGGAGCCAATGAGAGACTACCTCTAGCTGTTGGGACAGGCACAGGTCACTCTATTTTCCCATCAGGAAGAAGAATTAACAACAGGCTCAGCCTGCCGCCCGGAGCCAGAAGAGGGCCTGAAGCAATTCTGCGCTTTTGCGGCCAGCTCCCAAGAAAGCGAGTTGAAAAATGGAGCTCAGGGGCACTGCAATTCACAAACCTGCAGAGTTAGAAATGATAACTCTCGTCCACAAATATATGGAGGGAAGGCAACGCAGAGGATTTGAAAGCAAGGCAGAATTGCAGGAAACAGATTTCAGGAGGTAGATTCGAATCGCCTTTAAAGCACAGGAAAAGCGGCAAAACCTCGACAATGATGCCCTTGGCCAAAAAGGGCGTATGCGTCTTTTCCTGAATATATTCAGGAAAAGACGCATACGCCCTTTTTGGCCAACCAGGCAACCTGGAAAGGCAAATCAGCGCTACAAAGAAGTCTCGCTTCCCATCGGTCTAAAGGGCCATGCTGAATAAAGTGTCAAAACCAGAAATGCAGGACAGGCCATGGAGAAATGGGAGCCTTGCTACGCTGATGGGCGGGCTGTAAATTGCCAACAGACACTCTGGAGAAGTGTACGGTGTGTCCTGAAACATCTAAAAAACTCAGCTGAGAGAGCATAGGGCACTTCCACTCATGGGCGGATAAATTGGGAAAACTAAAAATCAGCAAGACACAGGCACCCCAAAGTTTAGGGCTGCTCTGTTGACAAGAACCTCCACTTGGTTACACCTTAAATATCCCAGGAAAGAGAAGAATGGATAAAGAAGTTGTGGTCCTTATGTACAATGGAATATCACTCAGCCATGAAATCAACGTCATAAGGCTAGGAGCAGCATGCTGAGTGGATTTAGGTACGACGATTCTAAGTGAAATAATTCACACAGAAAAAGACACTCATCATAAGATATCACTTATAGAGGGAATGTAAAAACCGCTACACTTGAACTGAATTACAAAACAGAACAGAGTCGCACGATTAGAAAACACACTATGGCTGCTTAACGGGAAAGGTGAGGTGGGGTGATGCATAAAACAAGGGTTTCAAATTAGCTCAGATACCGTTCCATAAACCCAATATGTAATAGACAAGACCTACTCCTTGCTCAGTGAACTGGACTCAACGCCCCCTATTCACCGCCCCAGAATGTATCTGACTATTAAGAATCTTAAAAACTATGTATTGATATCTCTCTGTAAGTGAGTCAACTGGGTGTAAAGCAGCATAAACACAGCAGTGAAAAGCAGGTAAACACCATTCTAAAAATCAATTACTTTTAAAAATCCGTGAAACAAAGTCAGTGAAAGAGAGAGAAATTCTTACCAAATTCGCTCAAGGGCTGTGATGCCACCTGGATTGACCATATCTCGACCCACAGCTGATTGAGACATAAGGGTGGACACTCTTGGGGCTGAGAGGTTTGCTGAGGTTGGGTGAGCTAACGCAGACCCTTTAAAGTAATACGGCGTGGTACCCATCCCATGGGTCCCAAATCTCCAGGTTCAAGGGCATCTTCCTACATCGAAAACATGCATGAGAAACCCAGAAGATGGTACACCGTGTGATCGGGAAAGGTTTCTAAAACGCACCTCATTTCTCATCTCCTTGTGCTCCGGTTCGCCATTCCAGCCGCTTTACTAGCAATCTCCCTCCTTGGAGAATCAGCACCTTTAACCTCCTGTTCCGTACAGGTTGCAATTTGTCCTGAGGATGAACGGGAAGAGGGGGAACCAATGAGAGACTAGCTCTAGGTGTTGGGACAGGCACAGGTCACTCTATTTTCCCATCAGGAAGAAGGATCAACCACAGGCTCAGCCTGCAGCCCGGAGCCAGAATAGGGCCTGAAGCAATTCTGCGCTTTTGCAGCCAGCTCCCAAGAAAGCGAGTTGAAAAATGGAGCTCAGGGGCACTGCAATTCACAAACCTGCAGGGTTAGAAATGATAACTCTCGTCCACAAATATATGGAGGGAAGGCAACGAAGAGGATTTGAAAGCAAGGCAGAATTGCAGGAAACAGATTTCAGGAGGTAGATTCGAATCGCCTTTAAAGCACAGGAAAAGCGGCAAAACCTCGACAATGATGCCCTTGGCCAAAAAGGGCGTATGCGTTTTTTCCTGAATATATTCAGGAAAAAACGCATACGCCCTTTTTGGCCAACCAAGCAACCTGGAAAGGCAAATCAGCGCTACAAAGAAGTCTCTCTTCCCATCGGTCAAAAGGGCCATGCTGAATAAAGTGTCAAAACCAGACATGCAGGACAGGCCATGGAGAAGTGGAAGCCTTGCTACGCTGATGGGAAGGATGTAAATTGCCAACAGTCACTCTGGAGAAGTGTACGGTGTGTCCTGAAACATCTAAAAAACTCAGCTTACAGAGCATAGGGCACTTCCACTCATGGGCGTATAAACTGGGAAAACTAAAAATCAGCAAGACACAGGCACCCCAAAGTTTAGGGCTGCTCTGTTGACAAGAACCTCCACTTGGTTACACCTGAAATATCCCAGGAAAGAGAAGAATGGATAAAGAAGTTGCGGTCCTTATGTACAATGGAATATCACTCAGCCATGAAATCAACGTCATAAGGCTAGGAGCAGCATGATGAGTGGATTTAGGTACGACGATTCTAAGTGAAATAAGTCACACAGAAAAAGACACTTATCATAAGATATCACTTATAGAGGGAATGTAAAAACCGCTACCCTTGAACTGAATTACAAAACAGAACAGAGTCGCACGTTTAGAAAACACACTATGGCTGCTTAACGGGAAAGGTGAGGTGGGGTGATGCATAAAACAAGGGTTTCAAATTAGCTCAGACACCGTTCCATAAACCCAATATGTAATACACAAGACCTACTCCTTACTCAGTGAACTGGACTCAATACCGCCTATTCACCCCCCAAGAATATATCTGACTAGTAAGAATCTTAAAACCTATGTATTGATATCTCTCTGTAAGTGAGTGAAGTGGGTGTAAAGCGACACAAACACAGCAGTGCAAAGCAGCTAAACCCCATTCTAAAAATCAATTACTTTTAAAAACCCGTGAAACAAAGACAGTGAAAGACAGAGAAATGCTTACAAAATTCATTCAGGGGCTGCGATGCCACCTGGATTGACCATATCTAGACCCACAGCTGATTGAGACATAAGGGTGGACACTCTTGGGGCTGAGAGGTTTGCTGAGGTTGGGTGAGCTAACGCAGACCCTTTAAAGTAATACGGCGTGGTACCCATCCCATGGGTCCCAAATCTCCAGGTTCAAGGGCATCTTCCTACATCGAAAACATGCATGAGAAACCCCGAAGATGGTACACCGTGTGATCGGGAAAGGTTTCTAAAACGCACCTCATTTCTCATCTCCTTGTGCTCCGGTTCGCCATTCCAGCCGCTTTACTAGCAATCTCCCTCCTTGGAGAATCAGCACCTTTAACCTCCTGTTCCGTACACGTTGCAATTTGTCCTGAGGATGAACGGGAAGAGGGGGAACCAATGAGAGACTAGCTCTAGGTGTTGGGACAGGCACAGGTCACTCTATTTTCCCATTAGGAAGAAGAATTAACCACAGGCTCAGCCTGCCGCCCGGAGCCAGAATAGGGCCTGAAGCAATCCTGCGCTTTTGCGGCCAGCTCCCAAGAAAGCGAGTTGAAAAATGGAGCTCAGGGGCACTGCAATTCACAAACCTGCAGAGTTAGAAATGATAACTCTCGTCCACAAATATATGGAGGGAAGGCAACGAAGAGGATTTGAAAGCAAGGCAGAATTGCAGGAAACAGATTTCAGGAGGTAGATTCGAATCGCCTTTAAAGCACAGGAAAAGCGGCAAAACCTCAACAATGATGCCCTTGGCCAAAAAGGGCGTATGCGTTTTTTCCTGAATATATTCAGGAAAAAACGCATACGCCCTTTTTGGCCAACCAAGCAACCTGGAAAGGCAAATCAGCGCTACAAAGAAGTCTCTCTTCCCATCGGTCAAAAGGGCCATGCTGAATAAAGTGTCAAAACCAGACATGCAGGACAGGCCATGGAGAAGTGGAAACCTTGCTACGCTGATGGGAAGGATGTAAATTGCCAACAGTCACTCGGGAGAAGTGTACGGTGTGTCCTGAAACATCTAAAAAACTCAGCTTAGAGAGCATAGGGCACTTCCACTCATGGGCGTATAAACTGGGAAAACTAAAAATCAGCAAGACACAGGCACCCCAAAGTTTAGGGCTGCTCTGTTGACAAGAACCTCCACTTCGTTACACCTGAAATATCCCAGGAAAGAGAAGAATGGATAAAGAAGTTGCGGTCCTTATGTACAATGGAATATCACTCAGCCATGAAATCAACGTCATAAGGCTAGGAGCAGCATGATGAGTGGATTTAGGTACGACGATTCTAAGTGAAATAAGTCACACAGAAAAAGACACTTATCATAAGATATCACTTATAGAGGGAATGTAAAAACCGCTACCCTTGAACTGAATTACAAAACAGAACAGAGTCGCACGTTTAGAAAACACACTATGGCTGCTTAACGGGAAAGGTGAGGTGGGGTGATGCATAAAACAAGGGTTTCAAATTAGCTCAGACACCGTTCCATAAACCCAATATGTATTACACAAGACCTACTCCTTACTCAGTGAACTGGACTCAATACCGCCTATTCACCCCCCAAGAATATATCTGACTAGTAAGAATCTTAAAACCTATGTATTGATATCTCTCTGTAAGTGAGTGAAGTGGGTGTAAAGCGACACAAACACAGCAGTGCAAAGCAGCTAAACCCCATTATAAAAATCAATTACTTTTAAAAACCCGTGAAACAAAGACAGTGAAAGAGAGAGAAATTCTTACAAAATTCGTTCAGGGGCTGCGATGCCACCTGGATTGACCATATCTAGACCCACAGCTGATTGAGACATAAGGGTGGACACTCTTGGGGCTGAGAGGTTTGGTGAGGTTGGGTGAGCTAACGCAGACCCTTTAAAGTAATACGGCGTGGTACCCATCCCATGGGTCCCGAATCTCCAGGTTCAAGGGCATCTTCCTACATCGAAAACATGCATGAGAAACCCAGAAGATGGTACACCGTGTGATCGGGAAAGGTTTCTAAAACGCACCTCATTTCTCATCTCCTTGTGCTCCGGTTCGCCATTCCAGCCACTTTACTAGCAATCTCCCTCCTTGGAGAATCAGCACCTTTAAAATCCTGTTCCGTACACGTTGCAACTTGTCCTGAGGATGAACGGGAAGAGGGGGAGCCAATGAGAGACTACCTCTAGCTGTTGGGACAGGCACAGGTCACTCTATTTTCCCATCAGGAAGAAGAATTAACAACAGGCTCAGCCTGCCGCCCGGAGCCAGAAGAGGGCCTGAAGCAATTCTGCGCTTTTGCGGCCAGCTCCCAAGAAAGCGAGTTGAAAAATGGAGCTCAGGGGCACTGCAATTCACAAACCTGCAGAGTTAGAAATGATAACTCTCGTCCACAAATATATGGAGGGAAGGCAACGCAGAGGATTTGAAAGCAAGGCAGAATTGCAGGAAACAGATTTCAGGAGGTAGATTCGAATCGCCTTTAAAGCACAGGAAAAGCGGCAAAACCTCGACAATGATGCCCTTGGCCCAAAAGGGCGTATGCGTCTTTTCCTGAATATATTCAGGAAAAGACGCATACGCCCTTTTTGGCCAACCAGGCAACCTGGAAAGGGAAATCAGCGCTACAAAGAAGTCTCGCTTCCCATCGGTCAAAAGGGCCATGCTGAATAAAGTGTCAAAACCAGACATGCAGGACAGGCCATGGAGAAGTGGAAGCCTTGCTACGCTGATGGGAAGGATGTAAATTGCCAACAGTCACTCTGGAGAAGTGTACGGTGTGTCCTGAAACATCTAAAAAACTCAGCTTAGAGAGCATAGGGCACTTCCACTCATGGGCGTATAAACTGGGAAAACTAAAAATCAGCAAGACACAGGCACCCCAAAGTTTAGGGCTGCTCTGTTGACAAGAACCTCCACTTCGTTACACCTGAAATATCCCAGGAAAGAGAAGAATGGATAAAGAAGTTGTGGTCCTTATGTACAATGGAATATCACTCAGCCATGAAATCAACGTCATAAGGCTAGGAGCAGCATGCTGAGTGGATTTAGGTACGACGATTCTAAGTGAAATAATTCACACAGAAAAAGACACTCATCATAAGATATCACTTATAGAGGGAATGTAAAAACCGCTACACTTGAACTGAATTACAAAACAGAACAGAGTCGCACGATTAGAAAACACACTATGGCTGCTTAACGGGAAAGGTGAGGTGGGGTGATGCATAAAACAAGGGTTTCAAATTAGCTCAGATACCGTTCCATAAACCCAATATGTAATAGACAAGACCTACTCCTTGCTCAGTGAACTGGACTCAACGCCCCCTATTCACCGCCCCAGAATGTATCTGACTATTAAGAATCTTAAAAACTATGTATTGATATCTCTCTGTAAGTGAGTCAACTGGGTGTAAAGCAGCATAAACACAGCAGTGAAAAGCAGGTAAACACCATTCTAAAAATCAATTACTTTTAAAAATCCGTGAAACAAAGTCAGTGAAAGAGAGAGAAATTCTTACCAAATTCGCTCAAGGGCTGTGATGCCACCTGGATTGACCATATCTCGACCCACAGCTGATTGAGACATAAGGGTGGACACTCTTGGGGCTGAGAGGTTTGGTGAGGTTGGGTGAGCTAACGCAGACCCTTTAAAGTAATACGGCGTGGTACCCATCCCATGGGTCCCAAATCTCCAGGTTCAAGGGCATCTTCCTACATCGAAAACATGCATGAGAAACCCCGAAGATGGTACACCGTGTGATCGGGAAAGGTTTCTAAAACGCACCTCATTTCTCATCTCCTTGTGCTCCGGTTCGCCATTCCAGCCGCTTTACTAGCAATCTCCCTCCTTGGAGAATCAGCACCTTTAACCTCCTGTTCCGTACAGGTTGCAATTTGTCCTGAGGATGAACGGGAAGAGGGGGAACCAATGAGAGACTAGCTCTAGGTGTTGGGACAGGCACAGGTCACTCTATTTTCCCATCAGGAAGAAGGATCAACCACAGGCTCAGCCTGCCGCCCGGAGCCAGAATAGGGCCTGAAGCAATTCTGCGCTTTTGCAGCCAGCTCCCAAGAAAGCGAGTTGAAAAATGGAGCTCAGGGGCACTGCAATTCACAAACCTGCAGGGTTAGAAATGATAACTCTCGTCCACAAATATATGGAGGGAAGGCAACGAAGAGGATTTGAAAGCAAGGCAGAATTGCAGGAAACAGATTTCAGGAGGTAGATTCGAATCGCCTTTAAAGCACAGGAAAAGCGGCAAAACCTCGACAATGATGCCCTTGGCCAAAAAGGGCGTATGCGTTTTTTCCTGAATATATTCAGGAAAAAACGCATACGCCCTTTTTTGCCAACCAAGCAACCTGGAAAGGCAAATCAGCGCTACAAAGAAGTCTCTCTTCCCATCGGTCAAAAGGGCCATGCTGAATAAAGTGTCAAAACCAGAAATGCAGGACAGGCCATGGAGAAGTGGAAGCCTTGCTACGCTGATGGGAAGGATGTAAATTGCCAACAGTCACTCTGGAGAAGTGTACGGTGTGTCCTGAAACATCTAAAAAACTCAGCTTAGAGAGCATAGGGCACTTCCACTCATGGGCGTATAAACTGGGAAAACTAAAAATCAGCAAGACACAGGCACCCCAAAGTTTAGGGCTGCTCTGTTGACAAGAACCTCCACTTGGTTACACCTGAAATATCCCAGGAAAGAGAAGAATGGATAAAGAAGTTGCGGTCCTTATGTACAATGGAATATCACTCAGCCATGAAATCAACGTCATAAGGCTAGGAGCAGCATGATGAGTGGATTTAGGTACGACGATTCTAAGTGAAATATGTCACACAGAAAAAGACACTTATCATAAGATATCACTTATAGAGGGAATGTAAAAACCGCTACCCTTGAACTGAATTACAAAACAGAACAGAGTCGCACGTTTAGAAAACACACTATGGCTGCTTAACGGGAAAGGTGAGGTGGGGTGATGCATAAAACAAGGGTTTCAAATTAGCTCAGACACCGTTCCATAAACCCAATATGTAATACACAAGACCTACTCCTTACTCAGTGAACTGGACTCAATACCGCCTATTCACCCCCCAAGAATATATCTGACTAGTAAGAATCTTAAAACCTATGTATTGATATCTCTCTGTAAGTGAGTGAAGTGGGTGTAAAGCGACACAAACACAGCAGTGCAAAGCAGCTAAACCCCATTCTAAAAATCAATTACTTTTAAAAACCCGTGAAACAAAGACAGTGAAAGACAGAGAAATGCTTACAAAATTCATTCAGGGGCTGCGATGCCACCTGGATTGACCATATCTAGACCCACAGCTGATTGAGACATAAGGGTGGACACTCTTGGGGCTGAGAGGTTTGCTGAGGTTGGGTGAGCTAACGCAGACCCTTTAAAGTAATACGGCGTGGTACCCATCCCATGGGTCCCAAATCTCCAGGTTCAAGGGCATCTTCCTACATCGAAAACATGCATGAGAAACCCCGAAGATGGTACACCGTGTGATCGGGAAAGGTTTCTAAAACGCACCTCATTTCTCATCTCCTTGTGCTCCGGTTCGCCATTCCAGCCGCTTTACTAGCAATCTCCCTCCTTGGAGAATCAGCACCTTTAACCTCCTGTTCCGTACACGTTGCAATTTGTCCTGAGGATGAACGGGAAGAGGGGGAACCAATGAGAGACTAGCTCTAGGTGTTGGGACAGGCACAGGTCACTCTATTTTCCCATTAGGAAGAAGAATTAACCACAGGCTCAGCCTGCCGCCCGGAGCCAGAATAGGGCCTGAAGCAATCCTGCGCTTTTGCGGCCAGCTCCCAAGAAAGCGAGTTGAAAAATGGAGCTCAGGGGCACTGCAATTCACAAACCTGCAGAGTTAGAAATGATAACCCTCGTCCACAAATATATGGAGGGAAGGCAACGAAGAGGATTTGAAAGCAAGGCAGAATTGCAGGAAACAGATTTCAGGAGGTAGATTCGAATCGCCTTTAAAGCACAGGAAAAGCGGCAAAACCTCGACAATGATGCCCTTGGCCAAAAAGGGCGTATGCGTCTTTTCCTGAATATATTCAGGAAAAGACGCATACGCCCTTTTTGGCCAACCAGGCAACCTGGAAAGGCAAATCAGCGCTACAAAGAAGTCTCGCTTCCCATCGGTCAAAAGGGCCATGCTGAATAAAGTGTCAAAACCAGAAATGCAGGACAGGCCATGGAGAAATGGGAGCCTTGCTACGCTGATGGGCGGGCTGTAAATTGCCAACAGACACTCTGGAGAAGTGTACGGTGTGTCCTGAAACATCTACAAAACTCAGCTGAGAGAGCATAGGGCACTTCCACTCATGGGCGTATAAATTGGGAAAACTAAAAATCAGCAAGACACAGGCACCCCAAAGTTTAGGGCTGCTCCGTTGACAAGAACCTCCACTTGGTTACACCTTAAATATCCCAGGAAAGAGAAGAATGGATAAAGAAGTTGTGGTCCTTATGTACAATGGAATATCACTCAGCCATGAAATCAACGTCATAAGGCTAGGAGCAGCATGATGAGTGGATTTAGGTACGACGATTCTAAGTGAAATAAGTCACACAGAAAAAGACACTTATCATAAGATATCACTTATAGAGGGAATGTAAAAACCGCTACACTTGAACTGAATTACAAAACAGAACAGAGTCGCACGATTAGAAAACACACTATGGCTGCTTAACGGGAAAGGTGAGGTGGGGTGATGCATAAAACAAGGGTTTCAAATTAGCTCAGATACCGTTCCATAAACCCAATATGTAATAGACAAGACCTACTCCTTGCTCAGTGAACTGGACTCAACGCCCCCTATTCACCGCCCCAGAATGTATCTGACTAGTAAGAATCTTAAAACCTATGTATTGATATCTCTCTGTAAGTGAGTCAACTGGGTGTAAAGCAGCATAAACACAGCAGTGAAAAGCAGGTAAACACCATTCTAAAAATCAATTACTTTTAAAAATCCGTGAAACAAAGACAGTGAAAGAGAGAGAAATTCTTACAAAATTCATTCAGGGGCTGCGATGCCACCTGGATTGACCATATATACACCCACAGCTGATTGAGACATAACGGTGGACACTCTTGGGGCTGAGAGGTTTGGTGAGGTTGGGTGAGCTAACGCAGACCCTTTAAAGTAATACGGCGTGGTACCCATCCCATGGGTCCCAAATCTCCAGGTTCAAGGGCATCTTCCTACATCGAAAACATGCATGAGAAACCCCGAAGATGGTACACCGTGTGATCGGGAAAGGTTTCTAAAACGCACCTCATTTCTCATCTCCTTGTGCTCCGGTTCGCCATTCCAGCCGCTTTACTAGCAATCTCCCTCCTTGGAGAATCAGCACCTTTAAAATCCTGTCCGTACACGTTGAAACTTGTCCTGAGGATGAACGGGAAGAGGGGGAGCCAATGAGAGACTACCTCTAGCTGTTGGGACAGGCACAGGTCACTCTATTTTCCCATCAGGAAGAAGAATTAACAACAGGCTCAGCCTGCCGCCCGGAGCCAGAAGAGGGCCTGAAGCAATTCTGCGCTTTTGCGGCCAGCTCTCAAGAAAGCGAGTTGAAAAATGGAGCTCAGGGGCACTGCAATTCACAAACCTGCAGGGTTAGAAATGATAACTCTCGTCCACAAATATATGGAGGGAAGGCAACGCAGAGGATTTGAAAGCAAGGCAGAATTGCAGGAAACAGATTTCAGGAGGTAGATTCGAATCGCCTTTAAAGCACAGGAAAAGCGGCAAAACCTCGACAATGATGCCCTTGGCCCAAAAGGGCGTATGCGTCTTTTCCTGAATATATTCAGGAAAAGACGCATACGCCCTTTTTGGCCAACCAGGCAACCTGGAAAGGGAAATCAGCGCTACAAAGAAGTCTCGCTTCCCATCGGTCAAAAGGGCCATGCTGAATAAAGTGTCAAAACCAGACATGCAGGACAGGCCATGGAGAAGTGGAAGCCTTGCTACGCTGATGGGAAGGATGTAAATTGCCAACAGTCACTCTGGAGAAGTGTACGGTGTGTCCTGAAACATCTAAAAAACTCAGCTTAGAGAGCATAGGGCACTTCCACTCATGGGCGTATAAACTGGGAAAACTAAAAATCAGCAAGACACAGGCACCCCAAAGTTTAGGGCTGCTCTGTTGACAAGAACCTCCACTTCGTTACACCTGAAATATCCCAGGAAAGAGAAGAATGGATAAAGAAGTTGTGGTCCTTATGGACAATGGAATATCACTCAGCCATGAAATCAACGTCATAAGGCTAGGAGCAGCATGATGAGTGGATTTAGGTACGACAATTCTAAGTGAAATAAGTCACACAGAAAAAGACACTTATCATAAGATATCACTTATAGAGGGAATGTAAAAACCGCTACCCTTGAACTGAATTACAAAACAGAACAGAGTCGCACGTTTAGAAAACACACTATGGCTGCTTAACGGGAAAGGTGAGGTGGGGTGATGCATAAAACAAGGGTTTCAAATTAGCTCAGATACCGTACCATAAACCCAATATGTAATAGACAAGACCTACTCCTTGCTCAGTGAACTGGACTCAACACCCCCTATTCACCGACCAAGAATATATCTGACTAGTAAGAATCTTAAAACCTATGTATTGATATCGCTCTGTAAGTGAGTCAAGTGGGTGTAAAGCGGCATAAACACAGCAGTGCAAAGCAGCTAAACCCCATTCTAAAAATCAATTACTTTTAAAAACCCGTGAAACAAAGACAGTGAAAGACAGAGAAATGCTTACAAAATTCATTCAGGGGCTGCGATGCCACCTGGATTGACCATATCTAGACCCACAGCTGATTGAGACATAAGGGTGGACACTCTTGGGGCTGAGAGGTTTGGTGAGGTTGGGTGAGCTAACGCAGACCCTTTAAAATAATACGGCGTGGTACCCATCCCATGGGTCCCGAATCTCCAGGTTCAAGGGCATCTTCCTACATCGAAAACATGCATTAGAAACCCAGAAGATGGTACACCGTGTGATCGGGAAAGGTTTCTAAAACGCACCTCATTTCTCATCTCCTTGTGCTCCGGTTCGCCATTCCAGCCGCTTTACTAGCAATCTCCCTCCTTGGAGAATCAGCACCTTTAAAATCCTGTTCCGTACACGTTGCAACTTGTCCTGAGGATGAACGGGAAGAGGGGGAGCCAATGAGAGACTACCTCTAGCTGTTGGGACAGGCACAGGTCACTCTATTTTCCCATCAGGAAGAAGAATTAACAACAGGCTCAGCCTGCCGCCCGGAGCCAGAAGAGGGCCTGAAGCAATTCTGCGCTTTTGCGGCCAGCTCCCAAGAAAGCGAGTTGAAAAATGGAGCTCAGGGGCACTGCAATTCACAAACCTGCAGAGTTAGAAATGATAACTCTCGTCCACAAATATATGGAGGGAAGGCAACACAGAGGATTTGAAAGCAAGGCAGAATTGCAGGAAACAGATTTCAGGAGGTAGATTCGAATCGCCTTTAAAGCACAGGAAAAGCGGCAAAACCTCGACAATGATGCCCTTGGCCAAAAAGGGCGTATGCGTCTTTTCCTGAATATATTCAGGAAAAGACGCATACGCCCTTTTTGGCCAACCAGGCAACCTGGAAAGGCAAATCAGCGCTACAAAGAAGTCTCGCTTCCCATCGGTCAAAAGGGCCATGCTGAATAAAGTGTCAAAACCAGAAATGCAGGACAGGCCATGGAGAAATGGGAGCCTTGCTACGCTGATGGGCGGGCTGTAAATTGCCAACAGACACTCTGGAGAAGTGTACGGTGTGTCCTGAAACATCTAAAAAACTCAGCTGAGAGAGCATAGGGCACTTCCACTCATGGGCGGATAAATTGGGAAAACTAAAAATCAGCAAGACACAGGCACCCCAAAGTTTAGGGCTGCTCCGTTGACAAGAACCTCCACTTGGTTACACCTTAAATATCCCAGGAAAGAGAAGAATGGATAAAGAAGTTGTGGTCCTTATGTACAATGGAATATCACTCAGCCATGAAATCAACGTCATAAGGCTAGGAGCAGCATGATGAGTGGATTTAGGTACGACGATTCTAAGTGAAATAAGTCACACAGAAAAAGACACTTATCATAAGATATCACTTATAGAGGGAATGTAAAAACCGCTACACTTGAACTGAATTACAAAACAGAACAGAGTCGCACGATTAGAAAACACACTATGGCTGCTTAACGGGAAAGGTGAGGTGGGGTGATGCATAAAACAAGGGTTTCAAATTAGCTCAGATACCGTTCCATAAACCCAATATGTAATAGACAAGACCTACTCCTTGCTCAGTGAACTGGACTCAACGCCCCCTATTCACCGCCCCAGAATGTATCTGACTATTAAGAATCTTAAAAACTATGTATTGATATCTCTCTGTAAGTGAGTCAACTGGGTGTAAAGCAGCATAAACACAGCAGTGAAAAGCAGGTAAACACCATTCTAAAAATCAATTACTTTTAAAAATCCGTGAAACAAAGTCAGTGAAAGAGAGAGAAATTCTTACCAAATTCGCTCAAGGGCTGTGATGCCACCTGGATTGACCATATCTCGACCCACAGCTGATTGAGACATAAGGGTGGACACTCTTGGGGCTGAGAGGTTTGGTGAGGTTGGGTGAGCTAACGCAGACCCTTTAAAGTAATACGGCGTGGTACCCATCCCATGGGTCCCAAATCTCCAGGTTCAAGGGCATCTTCCTACATCGAAAACATGCATGAGAAACCCCGAAGATGGTACACCGTGTGATCGGGAAAGGTTTCTAAAACGCACCTCATTTCTCATCTCCTTGTGCTCCGGTTCGCCATTCCAGCCGCTTTACTAGCAATCTCCCTCCTTGGAGAATCAGCACCTTTAACCTCCTGTTCCGTACAGGTTGCAATTTGTCCTGAGGATGAACGGGAAGAGGGGGAACCAATGAGAGACTAGCTCTAGGTGTTGGGACAGGCACAGGTCACTCTATTTTCCCATCAGGAAGAAGGATCAACCACAGGCTCAGCCTGCCGCCCGGAGCCAGAATAGGGCCTGAAGCAATCCTGCGCTTTTGCGGCCAGCTCCCAAGAAAGCGAGTTGAAAAATGGAGCTCAGGGGCACTGCAATTCACAAACCTGCAGGGTTAGAAATGATAACTCTCGTCCACAAATATATGGAGGGAAGGCAACGAAGAGGATTTGAAAGCAAGGCAGAATTGCAGGAAACAGATTTCAGGAGGTAGATTCGAATCGCCTTTAAAGCACAGGAAAAGCGGCAAAACCTCGACAATGATGCCCTTGGCCAAAAAGGGCGTATGCGTTTTTTCCTGAATATATTCAGGAAAAAACGCATACGCCCTTTTTGGCCAACCAAGCAACCTGGAAAGGCAAATCAGCGCTACAAAGAAGTCTCTCTTCCCATCGGTCAAAAGGGCCATGCTGAATAAAGTGTCAAAACCAGACATGCAGGACAGGCCATGGAGAAGTGGAAGCCTTGCTACGCTGATGGGAAGGATGTAAATTGCCAACAGTCACTCTGGAGAAGTGTACGGTGTGTCCTGAAACATCTAAAAAACTCAGCTTAGAGAGCATAGGGCACTTCCACTCATGGGCGTATAAACTGGGAAAACTAAAAATCAGCAAGACACAGGCACCCCAAAGTTTAGGGCTGCTCTGTTGACAAGAACCTCCACTTCGTTACACCTGAAATATCCCAGGAAAGAGAAGAATGGATAAAGAAGTTGCGGTCCTTATGTACAATGGAATATCACTCAGCCATGAAATCAACGTCATAAGGCTAGGAGCAGCATGATGAGTGGATTTAGGTACGACGATTCTAAGTGAAATAAGTCACACAGAAAAAGACACTTATCATAAGATATCACTTATAGAGGGAATGTAAAAACCGCTACCCTTGAACTGAATTACAAAACAGAACAGAGTCGCACGTTTAGAAAACACACTATGGCTGCTTAACGGGAAAGGTGAGGTGGGGTGATCCATAAAACAAGGGTTTCAAATTAGCTCAGATACCGTTCCATAAACCCAATATGTAATAGACAAGACCTACTCCTTGCTCAGTGAACTGGACTCAACACCCCCTATTCACCGCCCAAGAATATATCTGACTAGTAAGAATCTTAAAACCTATGTATTGATATCTCTCTGTAAGTGAGTCAAGTGGGTGTAAAGCGGCATAAACACAGCAGTGCAAAGCAGCTAAACCCCATTCTAAAAATCAATTACTTTTAAAAACCCGTGAAACAAAGACAGTGAAAGACAGAGAAATGCTTACAAAATTCATTCAGGGGCTGCGATGCCACCTGGATTGACCATATCTAGACCCACAGCTGATTGAGACATAAGGGTGGACACTCTTGGGGCTGAGAGGTTTGGTGAGGTTGGGTGAGCTAACGCAGACCCTTTAAAGTAATACGGCGTGGTACCCATCCCATGGGTCCCAAATCTCCAGGTTCAAGGGCATCTTCCTACATCGAAAACATGCATGAGAAACCCAGAAGATGGTACACCATGTGATCGGGAAAGGTTTCTAAAACGCACCTCATTTCTCATCTCCTTGTGCTCCGGTTCGCCATTCCAGCCGCTTTACTAGCAATCTCCCTCCTTGGAGAATCAGCACCTTTAACCTCCTGTTCCGTACAGGTTGCAATTTGTCCTGAGGATGAACGGGAAGAGGGGGAACCAATGAGAGACTAGCTCTAGGTGTTGGGACAGGCACAGGTCACTCTATTTTCCCATCAGGAAGAAGGATCAACCACAGGCTCAGCCTGCCGCCCGGAGCCAGAATAGGGCCTGAAGCAATCCTGCGCTTTTGCGGCCAGCTCCCAAGAAAGCGAGTTGAAAAATGGAGCTCAGGGGCACTGCAATTCACAAACCTGCAGGGTTAGAAATGATAACTCTCGTCCACAAATATATGGAGGGAAGGCAACGAAGAGGATTTGAAAGCAAGGCAGAATTGCAGGAAACAGATTTCAGGAGGTAGATTCGAATCGCCTTTAAAGCACAGGAAAAGCGGCAAAACCTCGACAATGATGCCCTTGGCCAAAAAGGGCGTATGCGTTTTTTCCTGAATATATTCAGGAAAAAACGCATACGCCCTTTTTGGCCAACCAAGCAACCTGGAAAGGCAAATCAGCGCTACAAAGAAGTCTCGCTTCCCATCGGTCAAAAGGGCCATGCTGAATAAAGTGTCAAAACCAGACATGCAGGACAGGCCATGGAGAAGTGGAAGCCTTGCTACGCTGATAGGAAGGATGTAAATTGCCAACAGTCACTCTGGAGAAGTGTACGGTGTGTCCTGAAACATCTAAAAAACTCAGCTTAGAGAGCATAGGGCACTTCCACTCATGGGCGTATAAACTGGGAAAACTAAAAATCAGCAAGACACAGGCACCCCAAAGTTTAGGGCTGCTCTGTTGACAAGAACCTCCACTTCGTTACACCTGAAATATCCCAGGAAAGAGAAGAATGGATAAAGAAGTTGTGGTCCTTATGTACAATGGAATATCACTCAGCCATGAAATCAACGTCATAAGGCTAGGAGCAGCATGATGAGTGGATTTAGGTACGACGATTCTAAGTGAAATAAGTCACACAGAAAAAGACACTTATCATAAGATATCACTTATAGAGGGAATGTAAAAACCGCTACCCTTGAACTGAATTACAAAACAGAACAGAGTCGCACGTTTAGAAAACACACTATGGCTGCTTAACGGGAAAGGTGAGGTGGGGTGATGCATAAAACAAGGGTTTCAAATTAGCTCAGATACCGTTCCATAAACCCAATATGTAATAGACAAGACCTACTCCTTGCTCAGTGAACTGGCCTCAACACCCCCTATTCACCGCCCAAGAATATATCTGACTAGTAAGAATCTTAAAACCTATGTATTGATATCTATCTGTAAGTGAGTCAAGTGGGTGTAAAGCGGCATAAACACAGCAGTGCAAAGCAGCTAAACCCCATTATAAAAATCAATTACTTTTAAAACCCCGTGAAACAAAGACAGTGAAAGAGAGAGAAATTCTTACCAAATTCGTTCAGGGGCTGCGATGCCACCTGGATTGACCATATCTAGACCCACAGCTGATTGAGACATAAGGGTGGACACTCTTGGGGCTGAGAGGTTTGCTGAGGTTGGGTGAGCTAACGCAGACCCTTTAAAGTAATGCGGCGTGGTACCCATCCCATGGGTCCCAAATCTCCAGGTTCAAGGGCATCTTCCTACATCGAAAACATGCATGAGAAACCCAGAAGATGGTACACCGTGTGATCGGGAAAGGTTTCTAAAACGCACCTCATTTCTCATCTCCTTGTGCTCCGGTTCGCCATTCCAGCCACTTTACTAGCAATCGCCCTTCTTGGAGAAACAGCACCTTTAACTTCCTGTTCCGTACAGGTTGCAATTTGTCCTGAGGATGAACGGGAAGAGGGGGAACCAATGAGAGACTAGCTCTAGGTGTTGGGACAGGCACAGGTCACTCTATTTTCCCATCAGGAAGAAGAATGAACCACAGGCTCAGCCTGCTGTCCGGATCCAGAATAGGGCCTGAAGCAATCCTGCGCTTTTGCGGCCAGCTCCCAAGAAAGCGAGTTGAAAAATGGAGCTCAGGGGCACTGCAATTCACAAACCTGCAGAGGTAGAAATGATAACTCTCGTCCACAAATATATGGAGGGAAGGCAACGAAGAGGATTTGAAAGCAAGGCAGAATTGCAGGAAACAGATTTCAGGAGGTAGATTCGAATCGCCTTTAAAGCACAGGAAAAGCGGCAAAACCTCGACAATGATGCCCTTGGCCAAAAAGGGCGTATGCGTTTTTTCCTGAATATATTCAGGAAAAAACGCATACGCCCTTTTTGGCCAACCAAGCAACCTGGAAAGGCCAATCAGCGCTACAAAGAAGTCTCGCTTCCCATCGGTCAAAAGGGCCATGCTGAATAAAGTGTCAAAACCAGACATGCAGGACAGGCCATGGAGAAGTGGAAGCCTTGCTACGCTGATGGGAAGGATGTAAATTGCCAACAGTCACTCTGGAGAAGTGTACGGTGTGTCCTGAAACATCTAAAAAACTCAGCTTAGAGAGCATAGGGCACTTCCACTCATGGGCGTATAAACTGGGAAAACTAAAAATCAGCAAGACACAGGCACCCCAAAGTTTAGGGCTGCTCTGTTGACAAGAACCTCCACTTCGTTACACCTTAAACATCCCAGGAAAGAGAAGAATGGATAAAGAAGTTGTGGTCCTTATGTACAATGGAATATCACTCAGCCATGAAATCAACGTCATAAGGCTAGGAGCAGCATGATGAGTGGATTTAGGTACGACGATTCTAAGTGAAATAAGTCACACAGAAAAAGACACTTATCATAAGTTATCACTTATAGAGGGAATTTAAAAATCGCTACCCTTGAACTGAATTACAAAACAGAACAGAGTCGCACGTTTAGAAAACACACTATGGCTGCTTAACGGGAAAGGTGAGGTGGGGTGATGCATAAAACAAGGGTTTCAAATTAGCTCAGATACCGTTCCATAAACCCAATATGTAATAGACAAGACCTACTCCTTGCTCAGTGAACTGGACTCAACACCCCCTATTCACCGACCAAGAATATATCTGACTAGTAAGAATCTTAAAACCTATGTATTGATATCTCTCTGTAAGTGAGTCAAGTGGGTGTAAAGCGGCATAAACACAGCAGTGCAAAGCAGCTAAACCCCATTCTAAAAATCAATTACTTTTAAAAACCCGTGAAACAAAGACAGTGAAAGAGAGAGAAATGCTTACAAAATTCATTCAGGGGCTGCGATGCCACCTGGATTGACCATATCTAGACCCACAGCTGATTGAGACATAAGGGTGGACACTCTTGGGGCTGAGAGGTTTGGTGAGGTTGGGTGAGCTAACGCAGACCCTTTAAAGTAATACGGCGTGGTACCCATCCCATGGGTCCCGAATCTCCAGGTTCAAGGGCATCTTCCTACATCGAAAACATGCATGAGAAACCCAGAAGATGGTACACCGTGTGATCGGGAAAGGTTTCTAAAACGCACCTCATTTCTCATCTCCTTGTGCTCCGGTTCGCCATTCCAGCCGCTTTACTAGCAATCTCCCTCCTTGGAGAATCAGCACCTTTAAAATCCTGTTCCGTACACGTTGCAACTTGTCCTGAGGATGAACGGGAAGAGGGGGAGCCAATGAGAGACTACCTCTAGCTGTTGGGACAGGCACAGGTCACTCTATTTTCCCATCAGGAAGAAGAATTAACAACAGGCTCAGCCTGCCGCCCGGAGCCAGAAGAGGGCCTGAAGCAATCCTGCGCTTTTGCGGCCAGCTCCCAAGAAAGCGAGTTGAAAAATGGAGCTCAGGGGCACTGCAATTCACAAACCTGCAGAGTTAGAAATGATAACTCTCGTCCACAAATATATGGAGGGAAGGCAACGCAGAGGATTTGAAAGCAAGGCAGAATTGCAGGAAACAGATTTCAGGAGGTAGATTCGAATCGCCTTTAAAGCACAGGAAAAGCGGCAAAACCTCGACAATGATGCCCTTGGCCAAAAAGGGCGTATGCGTCTTTTCCTGAATATATTCAGGAAAAGACGCATACGCCCTTTTTGGCCAACCAGGCAACCTGGAAAGGCAAATCAGCGCTACAAAGAAGTCTCGCTTCCCATCGGTCAAAAGGGCCATGCTGAATAAAGTGTCAAAACCAGAAATGCAGGACAGGCCATGGAGAAATGGGAGCCTTGCTACGCTGATGGGCGGGCTGTAAATTGCCAACAGACACTCTGGAGAAGTGTACGGTGTGTCCTGAAACATCTACAAAACTCAGCTGAGAGAGCATAGGGCACTTCCACTCATGGGCGTATAAATTGGGAAAACTAAAAATCAGCAAGACACAGGCACCCCAAAGTTTAGGGCTGCTCCGTTGACAAGAACCTCCACTTGGTTACACCTTAAATATCCCAGGAAAGAGAAGAATGGATAAAGAAGTTGTGGTCCTTATGTACAATGGAATATCACTCAGCCATGAAATCAACGTCATAAGGCTAGGAGCAGCATGATGAGTGGATTTAGGTACGACGATTCTAAGTGAAATAAGTCACACAGAAAAAGACACTTATCATAAGATATCACTTATAGAGGGAATGTAAAAACCGCTACACTTGAACTGAATTACAAAACAGAACAGAGTCGCACGATTAGAAAACACACTATGGCTGCTTAACGGGAAAGGTGAGGTGGGGTGATGCATAAAACAAGGGTTTCAAATTAGCTCAGATACCGTTCCATAAACCCAATATGTAATAGACAAGACCTACTCCTTGCTCAGTGAACTGGACTCAACGCCCCCTATTCACCGCCCCAGAATGTATCTGACTAGTAAGAATCTTAAAACCTATGTATTGATATCTCTCTGTAAGTGAGTCAACTGGGTGTAAAGCAGCATAAACACAGCAGTGAAAAGCAGGTAAACACCATTCTAAAAATCAATTACTTTTAAAAATCCGTGAAACAAAGACAGTGAAAGAGAGAGAAATTCTTACAAAATTCATTCAGGGGCTGCGATGCCACCTGGATTGACCATATATACACCCACAGCTGATTGAGACATAACGGTGGACACTCTTGGGGCTGAGAGGTTTGGTGAGGTTGGGTGAGCTAACGCAGACCCTTTAAAGTAATACGGCGTGGTACCCATCCCATGGGTCCCAAATCTCCAGGTTCAAGGGCATCTTCCTACATCGAAAACATGCATGAGAAACCCCGAAGATGGTACACCGTGTGATCGGGAAAGGTTTCTAAAACGCACCTCATTTCTCATCTCCTTGTGCTCCGGTTCGCCATTCCAGCCGCTTTACTTGCAATCTCCCTCCTTGGAGAATCAGCACCTTTAACCTCCTGTTCCGTACAGGTTGCAATTTGTCCTGAGGATGAACGGGAAGAGGGGGAACCAATGAGAGACTAGCTCTAGGTGTTGGGACAGGCACAGGTCACTCTATTTTCCCATCAGGAAGAAGGATCAACCACAGGCTCAGCCTGCCGCCCGGAGCCAGAATAGGGCCTGAAGCAATCCTGCGCTTTTGCGGCCAGCTCCCAAGAAAGCGAGTTGAAAAATGGAGCTCAGGGGCACTGCAATTCACAAACCTGCAGGGTTAGAAATGATAACTCTCGTCCACAAATATATGGAGGGAAGGCAACGAAGAGGATTTGAAAGCAAGGCAGAATTGCAGGAAACAGATTTCAGGAGGTAGATTCGAATCGCCTTTAAAGCACAGGAAAAGCGGCAAAACCTCGACAATGATGCCCTTGGCCAAAAAGGGCGTATGCGTTTTTTCCTGAATATATTCAGGAAAAAACGCATACGCCCTTTTTGGCCAACCAAGCAACCTGGAAAGGCAAATCAGCGCTACAAAGAAGTCTCTCTTCCCATCGGTCAAAAGGGCCATGCTGAATAAAGTGTCAAAACCAGACATGCAGGACAGGCCATGGAGAAGTGGAAGCCTTGCTACGCTGATGGGAAGGATGTAAATTGCCAACAGTCACTCTGGAGAAGTGTACGGTGTGTCCTGAAACATCTAAAAAACTCAGCTTACAGAGCATAGGGCACTTCCACTCATGGGCGTATAAACTGGGAAAACTAAAAATCAGCAAGACACAGGCACCCCAAAGTTTAGGGCTGCTCTGTTGACAAGAACCTCCACTTCGTTACACCTGAAATATCCCAGGAAAGAGAAGAATGGATAAAGAAGTTGTGGTCCTTATGTACAATGGAATATCACTCAGCCATGAAATCAACGTCATAAGGCTAGGAGCAGCATGATGAGTGGATTTAGGTATGACAATTCTAAGTGAAATAAGTCACACAGAAAAAGACACTTATCATAAGATATCACTTATAGAGGGAATGTAAAAACCGCTACCCTTGAACTGAATTACAAAACAGAACAGAGTCGCACGTTTAGAAAACACACTATGGCTGCTTAACGGGAAAGGTGAGGTGGGGTGATGCATAAAACAAGGGTTTCAAATTAGCTCAGATACCGTTCCATAAACCCAATATGTAATAGACAAGACCTACTCCTTGCTCAGTGAACTGGACTCAACACCCCCTATTCACCGCCCAAGAATATATCTGACTAGTAAGAATCTTAAAACCTATGTATTGATATCTCTCTGTAAGTGAGTCAAGTGGGTGTAAAGCGGCATAAACACAGCAGTGCAAAGCAGCTAAACCCCATTCTAAAAATCAATTACTTTTAAAAACCCGTGAAACAAAGACAGTGAAAGAGAGAGAAATGCTTACAAAATTCATTCAGGGGCTGCGATGCCACCTGGATTGACCATATCTAGATCCACAGCTGATTGAGACATAAGGGTGGACACTCTTGGGGCTGAGAGGTTTGGGGAGGTTGGGTGAGCTAACGCAGACCCTTTAAAGTAATACGGCGTGGTACCCATCCCATGGGTCCCGAATCTCCAGGTTCAAGGGCATCTTCCTGTATCGAAAACATGCATAAAAAACCCAGAAGATGGTACACCGTGTGATCGGGAAAGGTTTCTAAAACGCACCTCATTTCTCATCTCCTTGTGCTCCGGTTCGCCATTCCAGCCGCTTTACTAGCAATCTCCCTCCTTGGAGAATCAGCACCTTTAAAATCCTGTTCCGTACACGTTGCAACTTGTCCTGAGGATGAACGGGAAGAGGGGGAGCCAATGAGAGACTGCCTCTAGCTGTTGGGACAGGCACAGGTCACTCTATTTTCCCATCAGGAAGAAGAATTAACAACAGGCTCAGCCTGCCGCCCGGAGCCAGAAGAGGGCCTGAAGCAATTCTGCGCTTTTGCGGCCAGCTCCCAAGAAAGCGAGTTGAAAAATGGAGCTCAGGGGCACTGCAATTCACAAACCTGCAGGGTTAGAAATGATAACTCTCGTCCACAAATATATGGAGGGAAGGCAACGAAGAGGATTTGAAAGCAAGGCAGAATTGCAGGAAACAGATTTCAGGAGGTAGATTCGAATCGCCTTTAAAGCACAGGAAAAGCGGCAAAACCTCGACAATGATGCCCTTGGCCAAAAAGGGCGTATGCGTTTTTTCCTGAATATATTCAGGAAAAAACGCATACGCCCTTTTTGGCCAACCAAGCAACCTGGAAAGGCAAATCAGCGCTACAAAGAAGTCTCTCTTCCCATCGGTCAAAAGGGCCATGCTGAATAAAGTGTCAAAACCAGACATGCAGGACAGGCCATGGAGAAGTGGAAGCCTTGCTACGCTGATGGGAAGGATGTAAATTGCCAACAGTCACTCTGGAGAAGTGTACGGTGTGTCCTGAAACATCTAAAAAACTCAGCTTACAGAGCATAGGGCACTTCCACTCATGGGCGTATAAACTGGGAAAACTAAAAATCAGCAAGACACAGGCACCCCAAAGTTTAGGGCTGCTCTGTTGACAAGAACCTCCACTTCGTTACACCTGAAATATCCCAGGAAAGAGAAGAATGGATAAAGAAGTTGTGGTCCTTATGTACAATGGAATATCACTCAGCCATGAAATCAACGTCATAAGGCTAGGAGCAGCATGATGAGTGGATTTAGGTACGACAATTCTAAGTGAAATAAGTCACACAGAAAAAGACACTTATCATAAGATATCACTTATAGAGGGAATGTAAAAACCGCTACCCTTGAACTGAATTACAAAACAGAACAGAGTCGCACGTTTAGAAAACACACTATGGCTGCTTAACGGGAAAGGTGAGGTGGGGTGATGCATAAAACAAGGGTTTCAAATTAGCTCAGATACCGTACCATAAACCCAATATGTAATAGACAAGACCTACTCCTTGCTCAGTGAACTGGACTCAACACCCCCTATTCACCGACCAAGAATATATCTGACTAGTAAGAATCTTAAAACCTATGTATTGATATCTCTCTGTAAGTGAGTCAAGTGGGTGTAAAGCGGCATAAACACAGCAGTGCAAAGCAGCTAAACCCCATTCTAAAAATCAATTACTTTTAAAAACCCGTGAAACCAAGACAGTGAAAGAGAGAGAAATGCTTACAAAATTCATTCAGGGGCTGCGATGCCACCTGGATTGACCATATCTAGACCCACAGCTGATTGAGACATAAGGGTGGACACTCTTGGGGCTGAGAGGTTTGGTGAGGTTGGGTGAGCTAACGCAGACCCTTTAAAGTAATACGGCGTGGTACCCATCCCATGGGTCCCGAATCTCCAGGTTCAAGGGCATCTTCCTACATCGAAAACATGCATGAGAAACCCAGAAGATGGTACACCGTGTGATCGGGAAAGGTTTCTAAAACGCACCTCATTTCTCATCTCCTTGTGCTCCGGTTCGCCATTCCAGCCGCTTTACTAGCAATCTCCCTCCTTGGAGAATCAGCACCTTTAAAATGCTGTTCCGTACACGTTGCAACTTGTCCTGAGGATGAACGGGAAGAGGGGGAGCCAATGAGAGACTACCTCTAGCTGTTGGGACAGGCACAGGTCACTCTATTTTCCCATCAGGAAGAAGAATTAACAACAGGCTCAGCCTGCCGCCCGGAGCCAGAAGAGGGCCTGAAGCAATCCTGCGCTTTTGCGGCCAGCTCCCAAGAAAGCGAGTTGAAAAATGGAGCTCAGGGGCACTGCAATTCACAAACCTGCAGAGTTAGAAATGATAACTCTCGTCCACAAATATATGGAGGGAAGGCAACGCAGAGGATTTGAAAGCAAGGCAGAATTGCAGGAAACAGATTTCAGGAGGTAGATTCGAATCGCCTTTAAAGCACAGGAAAAGCGGCAAAACCTCGACAATGATGCCCTTGGCCAAAACGGGCGTATGCGTCTTTTCCTGAATATATTCAGGAAAAGACGCATACGCCCTTTTTGGCCAACCAGGCAACCTGGAAAGGCAAATCAGCGCTACAAAGAAGTCTCGCTTCCCATCGGTCAAAAGGGCCATGCTGAATAAAGTGTCAAAACCAGAAATGCAGGACAGGCCATGGAGAAATGGGAGCCTTGCTACGCTGATGGGCGGGCTGTAAATTGCCAACAGACACTCTGGAGAAGTGTACGGTGTGTCCTGAAACATCTACAAAACTCAGCTGAGAGAGCATAGGGCACTTCCACTCATGGGCGTATAAATTGGGAAAACTAAAAATCAGCAAGACACAGGCACCCCAAAGTTTAGGGCTGCTCCGTTGACAAGAACCTCCACTTGGTTACACCTTAAATATCCCAGGAAAGAGAAGAATGGATAAAGAAGTTGTGGTCCTTATGTACAATGGAATATCACTCAGCCATGAAATCAACGTCATAAGGCTAGGAGCAGCATGATGAGTGGATTTAGGTACGACGATTCTAAGTGAAATAAGTCACACAGAAAAAGACACTTATCATAAGATATCACTTATAGAGGGAATGTAAAAACCGCTACACTTGAACTGAATTACAAAACAGAACAGAGTCGCACGATTAGAAAACACACTATGGCTGCTTAACGGGAAAGGTGAGCTGGGGTGATGCATAAAACAAGGGTTTCAAATTAGCTCAGATACCGTTCCATAAACCCAATATGTAATAGACAAGACCTACTCCTTGCTCAGTGAACTGGACTCAACGCCCCCTATTCACCGCCCCAGAATGTATCTGACTAGTAAGAATCTTAAAACCTATGTATTGATATCTCTCTGTAAGTGAGTCAACTGGGTGTAAAGCAGCATAAACACAGCAGTGAAAAGCAGGTAAACACCATTCTAAAAATCAATTACTTTTAAAAATCCGTGAAACAAAGACAGTTAAAGAGAGAGAAATTCTTACCAAATTCGCTCAAGGGCTGTGATGCCACCTGGATTGACCATATCTCGACCCTCAGCTGATTGAGACATAAGGGTGGACACTCTTGGGGCTGAGAGGTTTGGTGAGGTTGGGTGAGCTAACGCAGACCCTTTAAAGTAATACGGCGTGGTACCCATCCCATGGGTCCCAAATCTCCAGGTTCAAGGGCATCTTCCTACATCGAAAACATGCATGAGAAACCCCGAAGATGGTACACCGTGTGATCGGGAAAGGTTTCTAAAACGCACCTCATTTCTCATCTCCTTGTGCTCCGGTTCGCCATTCCAGCCGCTTTACTAGCAATCTCCCTCCTTGGAGAATCAGCACCTTTAACCTCCTATTCCGTACACGTTGCAATTTGTCCTGAGGATGAACGGGAAGAGGGGGAACCAATGAGAGACTAGCTCTAGGTGTTGGGACAGGCACAGGTCACTCTATTTTCCCATTAGGAAGAAGAATTAACCACAGGCTCAGCCTGCCGCCCGGAGCCAGAATAGGGCCTGAAGCAATCCTGCGCTTTTGCGGCCAGCTCCCAAGAAAGCGAGTTGAAAAATGGAGCTCAGGGGCACTGCAATTCACAAACCTGCAGAGTTAGAAATGATAACCCTCGTCCACAAATATATGGAGGGAAGGCAACGAAGAGGATTTGAAAGCAAGGCAGAATTGCAGGAAACAGATTTCAGGAAGTAGATTCGAATCGCCTTTAAAGCACAGGAAAAGCGGCAAAACCTCGACAATGATGCCCTTGGCCAAAAAGGGCGTATGCGTCTTTTCCTGAATATATTCAGGAAAAAACGCATACGCCCTTTTTGGCCAATCAAGCAACCTGGAAAGGCAAATCAGCGCTACAAAGAAGTCTCGCTTCCCATCGGTCAAAAGGGCCATGCTGAATAAAGTGTCCAAACCAGAAATGCAGGACAGGCCATGGAGAAATGGGAGCCTTGCTACGCTGATGGGCGGGCTGTAAATTGCCAACAGCCGCTCTGGAGAAGTGTACGGTGTGTCCTGAAACATCTAAAAAACTCAGCTGAGAGAGCATAGGGCACTTCCACTCATGGGCGGATAAATTGGGAAAACTAAAAATCAGCAAGACACAGGCACCCCAAAGTTTAGGGCTGCTCTGTTGACAAGAACCTCCACTTCGTTACACCTGAAATATCCCAGGAAAGAGAAGAATGGATAAAGAAGTTGTGGTCCTTATGTACAATGGAATATCACTCAGCCATGAAATCAACGTCATAAGGCTAGGAGCAGCATGATGAGTGGATTTAGGTACGACGATTCTAAGTGAAATAAGTCACACAGAAAAAGACACTTATCATAAGATATCACTTATAGAGGGAATGTAAAAACCGCTACACTTGAACTGAATTACAAAACAGAACAGAGTCGCACGATTAGAAAACACACTATGGCTGCTTAACGGGAAAGGTGAGCTGGGGTGATGCATAAAACAAGGGTTTCAAATTAGCTCAGATACCGTTCCATAAACCCAATATGTAATAGACAAGACCTACTCCTTGCTCAGTGAACTGGACTCAACGCCCCCTATTCACCGCCCCAGAATGTATCTGACTAGTAAGAATCTTAAAACCTATGTATTGATATCTCTCTGTAAGTGAGTCAACTGGGTGTAAAGCAGCATAAACACAGCAGTGAAAAGCAGGTAAACACCATTCTAAAAATCAATTACTTTTAAAAATCCGTGAAACAAAGACAGTGAAAGAGAGAGAAATTCTTACAAAATTCATTCAGGGGCTGCGATGCCACCTGGATTGACCATATCTAGATCCACAGCTGATTGAGACATAACGGTGGACACTCTTGGGGCTGAGAGGTTTGGTGAGGTTGGGTGAGCTAACGCAGACCCTTTAAAGTAATACGGCGTGGTACCCATCCCATGGGTCCCAAATCTCCAGGTTCAAGGGCATCTTCCTACATCGAAAACATGCATGAGAAACCCCGAAGATGGTACACCGTGTGATCGGGAAAGGTTTCTAAAACGCACCTCATTTCTCATCTCCTTGTGCTCCGGTTCGCCATTCCAGCCGCTTTACTAGCAATCTCCCTCCTTGGAGAATCAGCACCTTTAACCTCCTGTTCCGTACAGGTTGCAATTTGTCCTGAGGATGAACGGGAAGAGGGGGAACCAATGAGAGACTAGCTCTAGGTGTTGGGACAGGCACAGGTCACTCTATTTTCCCATCAGGAAGAAGGATCAACCACAGGCTCAGCCTGCCGCCCGGAGCCAGAATAGGGCCTGAAGCAATCCTGCGCTTTTGCGGCCAGCTCCCAAGAAAGCGAGTTGAAAAATGGAGCTCAGGGGCACTGCAATTCACAAACCTGCAGGGTTAGAAATGATAACTCTCGTCCACAAATATATGGAGGGAAGGCAACGAAGAGGATTTGAAAGCAAGGCAGAATTGCAGGAAACAGATTTCAGGAGGTAGATTCGAATCGCCTTTAAAGCACAGGAAAAGCGGCAAAACCTCGACAATGATGCCCTTGGCCAAAAAGGGCGTATGCGTTTTTTCCTGAATATATTCAGGAAAAAACGCATACGCCCTTTTTGGCCAACCAAGCAACCTGGAAAGGCAAATCAGCGCTACAAAGAAGTCTCTCTTCCCATCGGTCTAAAGGGCCATGCTGAATAAAGTGTCAAAACCAGACATGCAGGACAGGCCATGGAGAAGTGGAAGCCTTGCTACGCTGATGGGAAGGATGTAAATTGCCAACAGTCACTCTGGAGAAGTGTACGGTGTGTCCTGAAACATCTAAAAAACTCAGCTTACAGAGCATAGGGCACTTCCACTCATGGGCGTATAAACTGGGAAAACTAAAAATCAGCAAGACACAGGCACCCCAAAGTTTAGGGCTGCTCTGTTGACAAGAACCTCCACTTCGTTACACCTGAAATATCCCAGGAAAGAGAAGAATGGATAAAGAAGTTGTGGTCCTTATGTACAATGGAATATCACTCAGCCATGAAATCAACGTCATAAGGCTAGGAGCAGCATGATGAGTGGATTTAGGTACGACGATTCTAAGTGAAATAAGTCACACAGAAAAAGACACTTATCATAAGATATCACTTATAGAGGGAATGTAAAAACCGCTACCCTTGAACTGAATTACAAAACAGAACAGAGTCGCACGTTTAGAAAACACACTATGGCTGCTTAACGGGAAAGGTGAGGTGGGGTGATGCATAAAACAAGGGTTTCAAATTAGCTCAGATACCGTTCCATAAACCCAATATGTAATAGACAAGACCTACTCCTTGCTCAGTGAACTGGACTCAACACCCCCTATTCACCGCCCAAGAATATATCTGACTAGTAAGAATCTTAAAACCTATGTATTGATATCTATCTGTAAGTGAGTCAAGTGGGTGTAAAGCGGCATAAACACAGCAGTGCAAAGCAGCTAAACCCCATTATAAAAATCAATTACTTTTAAAACCCCGTGAAACAAAGACAGTGAAAGAGAGAGAAATTCTTACCAAATTCGTTCAGGGGCTGCGATGCCACCTGGATTGACCATATCTAGACCCACAGCTGATTGAGACATAAGGGTGGACACTCTTGGGGCTGAGAGGTTTGCTGAGGTTGGGTGAGCTAACGCAGACCCTTTAAAGTAATGCGGCGTGGTACCCATCCCATGGGTCCCAAATCTCCAGGTTCAAGGGCATCTTCCTACATCGAAAACATGCATGAGAAACCCAGAAGATGGTACACCGTGTGATCGGGAAAGGTTTCTAAAACGCACCTCATTTCTCATCTCCTTGTGCTCCGGTTCGCCATTCCAGCCACTTTACTAGCAATCGCCCTTCTTGGAGAAACAGCACCTTTAACTTCCTGTTCCGTACAGGTTGCAATTTGTCCTGAGGATGAACGGGAAGAGGGGGAACCAATGAGAGACTAGCTCTAGGTGTTGGGACAGGCACAGGTCACTCTATTTTCCCATCAGGAAGAAGAATGAACCACAGGCTCAGCCTGCTGTCCGGATCCAGAATAGGGCCTGAAGCAATCCTGCGCTTTTGCGGCCAGCTCCCAAGAAAGCGAGTTGAAAAATGGAGCTCAGGGGCACTGCAATTCACAAACCTGCAGAGGTAGAAATGATAACTCTCGTCCACAAATATATGGAGGGAAGGCAACGAAGAGGATTTGAAAGCAAGGCAGAATTGCAGGAAACAGATTTCAGGAGGTAGATTCGAATCGCCTTTAAAGCACAGGAAAAGCGGCAAAACCTCGACAATGATGCCCTTGGCCAAAAAGGGCGTATGCGTTTTTTCCTGAATATATTCAGGAAAAAACGCATACGCCCTTTTTGGCCAACCAAGCAACCTGGAAAGGCCAATCAGCGCTACAAAGAAGTCTCGCTTCCCATCGGTCAAAAGGGCCATGCTGAATAAAGTGTCAAAACCAGAAATGCAGGACAGGCCATGGAGAAATGGGAGCCTTGCTACGCTGATGGGCGGGATGTAAATTGCCAACAGCCACTCTGGAGAAGTGTACGGTGTGTCCTGAAACATCTAAAAAACTCAGCTGAGAGAGCATAGGGCACTTCCACTCATGGGCGGATAAATTGGGAAAACTAAATATCAGCAAGACACAGGCACCCCAAAGTTTAGGGCTGCTCTGTTGACAAGAACCTCCACTTGGTTACACCTTAAATATCCCAGGAAAGAGAAGAATGGATAAAGAAGTTGTGGTCCTTATGTACAATGGAATATCACTCAGCCATGAAATCAACGTCATAAGGCTAGGAGCAGCATGATGAGTGGATTTAGGTACGACGATTCTAAGTGAAATAAGTCACACAGAAAAAGACACTTATCATAAGATATCACTTATAGAGGGAATGTAAAAACCGCTACACTTGAACTGAATTACAAAACAGAACAGAGTCGCACGATTAGAAAACACACTATGGCTGATTAACGGGAAAGGTGAGGTGGGGTGATGCATAAAACAAGGGTTTCAAATTAGCTCAGATACCGTTCCATAAACCCAATATGTAATAGACAAGACCTACTCCTTGCTCAGTGAACTGGACTCAACACCCCCTATTCACCGCCCCAGAATGTATCTGACTAGTAAGAATCTTAAAACCTAGGTATTGATATCTCTCTGTAAGTGAGTCAACTGGGTGTAAAGCAGCATAAACACAGCAGTGAAAAGCAGGTAAACACCATTCTAAAAATCAATTACTTTTAAAAATCCGTGAAACAAAGACAGTGAAAGAGAGAGAAATTCTTACCAAATTCGCTCAAGGGCTGTGATGCCACCTGGATTGACCATATCTCGACCCACAGCTGATTGAGACATAAGGGTGGACACTCTTGGGGCTGAGAGGTTTGGTGAGGTTGGGTGAGCTAACGCAGACCCTTTAAAGTAATACGGCGTGGTACCCATCCCATGGGTCCCAAATCTCCAGGTTCAAGGGCATCTTCCTACATCGAAAACATGCATGAGAAACCCCGA
The DNA here is from genome assembly GCF_028023285.1 of Balaenoptera ricei. NCBI lineage: Eukaryota > Metazoa > Chordata > Mammalia > Artiodactyla > Balaenopteridae > Balaenoptera > Balaenoptera ricei. Next base: position 77,445,252 of record NC_082654.1, read on the forward strand.
AGATGGTACACCGTGTGATCGGGAAAGGTTTCTAAAACGCACCTCATTTCTCATCTCCTTGTGCTCCGGTTCGCCATTCCAGCCGCTTTACTAGCAATCTCCCTCCTTGGAGAATCAGCACCTTTAACCTCCTGTTCCGTACACGTTGCAATTTGTCCTGAGGATGAACGGGAAGAGGGGGAACCAATGAGAGACTAGCTCTAGGTGTTGGGACAGGCACAGGTCACTCTATTTTCCCATTAGGAAGAAGAATTAACCACAGGCTCAGCCTGCCGCCCGGAGCCAGAATAGGGCCTGAAGCAATCCTGCGCTTTTGCGGCCAGCTCCCAAGAAAGCGAGTTGAAAAATGGAGCTCAGGGGCACTGCAATTCACAAACCTGCAGAGTTAGAAATGATAACCCTCGTCCACAAATATATGGAGGGAAGGCAACGAAGAGGATTTGAAAGCAAGGCAGAATTGCAGGAAACAGATTTCAGGAGGTAGATTCGAATCGCCTTTAAAGCACAGGAAAAGCGGCAAAACCTCGACAATGATGCCCTTGGCCAAAAAGGGCGTATGCGTCTTTTCCTGAATATATTCAGGAAGAGACGCATACGCCCTTTTTGGCCAACCAGGCAACCTGGAAAGGCAAATCAGCGCTACAAAGAAGTCTCGCTTCCCATCGGTCAAAAGGGCCATGCTGAATAAAGTGTCCAAACCAGAAATGCAGGACAGGCCATGGAGAAATGGGAGCCTTGCTACGCTGATGGGCGGGCTGTAAATTGCCAACAGACACTTTGGAGAAGTGTACGGTGTGTCCTGAAACATCTACAAAACTCAGCAGAGAGAGCATAGGGCACTTCCACTCATGGGCGTATAAATTGGGAAAACTAAAAATTAGCAAGACACAGGCACCCCAAAGTTTAGGGCTGCTCCGTTGACAAGAACCTCCACTTGGTTACACCTTAAATATCCCAGGAAAGAGAAGAATGGATAAAGAAGTTGTGGTCCTTATGTACAATGGAATATCACTCAGCCATGAAATCAACGTCATAAGGCTAGGAGCAGCATGATGAGTGGATTTAGGTACGACGATTCTAAGTGAAATAAGTCACACAGAAAAAGACACTTATCATAAGATATCACTTATAGAGGGAATGTAAAAACCGCTACACTTGAACTGAATTACAAAACAGAACAGAGTCGCACGATTAGAAAACACACTATGGCTGCTTAACGGGAAAGGTGAGGTGGGGTGATGCATAAAACAAGGGTTTCAAATTAGCTCAGATACCGTTCCATAAACCCAATATGTAATAGACAAGACCTACTCCTTGCTCAGTGAACTGGACTCAACGCCCCCTATTCACCGCCCCAGAATGTATCTGACTAGTAAGAATCTTAAAACCTATGTATTGATATCTCTCTGTAAGTGAGTCAACTGGGTGTAAAGCAGCATAAACACAGCAGTGAAAAGCAGGTAAACACCATTCTAAAAATCAATTACTTTTAAAAATCCGTGAAACAAAGACAGTTAAAGAGAGAGAAATTCTTACCAAATTCGCTCAAGGGCTGTGATGCCACCTGGATTGACCATATCTCGACCCTCAGCTGATTGAGACATAAGGGTGGACACTCTTGGGGCTGAGAGGTTTGGTGAGGTTGGGTGAGCTAACGCAGACCCTTTAAAGTAATACGGCGTGGTACCCATCCCATGGGTCCCAAATCTCCAGGTTCAAGGGCATCTTCCTACATCGAAAACATGCATGAGAAACCCCGAAGATGGTACACCGTGTGATCGGGAAAGGTTTCTAAAACGCACCTCATTTCTCATCTCCTTGTGCTCCGGTTCGCCATTCCAGCCGCTTTACTAGCAATCTCCCTCCTTGGAGAATCAGCACCTTTAACCTCCTATTCCGTACACGTTGCAATTTGTCCTGAGGATGAACGGGAAGAGGGGGAACCAATGAGAGACTAGCTCTAGGTGTTGGGACAGGCACAGGTCACTCTATTTTCCCATTAGGAAGAAGAATTAACCACAGGCTCAGCCTGCCGCCCGGAGCCAGAATAGGGCCTGAAGCAATCCTGCGCTTTTGCGGCCAGCTCCCAAGAAAGCGAGTTGAAAAATGGAGCTCAGGGGCACTGCAATTCACAAACCTGCAGAGTTAGAAATGATAACCCTCGTCCACAAATATATGGAGGGAAGGCAACGAAGAGGATTTGAAAGCAAGGCAGAATTGCAGGAAACAGATTTCAGGAAGTAGATTCGAATCGCCTTTAAAGCACAGGAAAAGCGGCAAAACCTCGACAATGATGCCCTTGGCCAAAAAGGGCGTATGCGTCTTTTCCTGAATATATTCAGGAAAAAACGCATACGCCCTTTTTGGCCAATCAAGCAACCTGGAAAGGCAAATCAGCGCTACAAAGAAGTCTCGCTTCCCATCGGTCAAAAGGGCCATGCTGAATAAAGTGTCCAAACCAGAAATGCAGGACAGGCCATGGAGAAATGGGAGCCTTGCTACGCTGATGGGCGGGCTGTAAATTGCCAACAGCCGCTCTGGAGAAGTGTACGGTGTGTCCTGAAACATCTAAAAAACTCAGCTGAGAGAGCATAGGGCACTTCCACTCATGGGCGGATAAATTGGGAAAACTAAAAATCAGCAAGACACAGGCACCCCAAAGTTTAGGGCTGCTCTGTTGACAAGAACCTCCACTTCGTTACACCTGAAATATCCCAGGAAAGAGAAGAATGGATAAAGAAGTTGTGGTCCTTATGTACAATGGAATATCACTCAGCCATGAAATCAACGTCATAAGGCTAGGAGCAGCATGATGAGTGGATTTAGGTACGACGATTCTAAGTGAAATAAGTCACACAGAAAAAGACACTTATCATAAGATATCACTTATAGAGGGAATGTAAAAACCGCTACACTTGAACTGAATTACAAAACAGAACAGAGTCGCACGATTAGAAAACACACTATGGCTGCTTAACGGGAAAGGTGAGCTGGGGTGATGCATAAAACAAGGGTTTCAAATTAGCTCAGATACCGTTCCATAAACCCAATATGTAATAGACAAGACCTACTCCTTGCTCAGTGAACTGGACTCAACGCCCCCTATTCACCGCCCCAGAATGTATCTGACTAGTAAGAATCTTAAAACCTATGTATTGATATCTCTCTGTAAGTGAGTCAACTGGGTGTAAAGCAGCATAAACACAGCAGTGAAAAGCAGGTAAACACCATTCTAAAAATCAATTACTTTTAAAAATCCGTGAAACAAAGACAGTGAAAGAGAGAGAAATTCTTACAAAATTCATTCAGGGGCTGCGATGCCACCTGGATTGACCATATCTAGATCCACAGCTGATTGAGACATAACGGTGGACACTCTTGGGGCTGAGAGGTTTGGTGAGGTTGGGTGAGCTAACGCAGACCCTTTAAAGTAATACGGCGTGGTACCCATCCCATGGGTCCCAAATCTCCAGGTTCAAGGGCATCTTCCTACATCGAAAACATGCATGAGAAACCCCGAAGATGGTACACCGTGTGATCGGGAAAGGTTTCTAAAACGCACCTCATTTCTCATCTCCTTGTGCTCCGGTTCGCCATTCCAGCCGCTTTACTAGCAATCTCCCTCCTTGGAGAATCAGCACCTTTAACCTCCTGTTCCGTACAGGTTGCAATTTGTCCTGAGGATGAACGGGAAGAGGGGGAACCAATGAGAGACTAGCTCTAGGTGTTGGGACAGGCACAGGTCACTCTATTTTCCCATCAGGAAGAAGGATCAACCACAGGCTCAGCCTGCCGCCCGGAGCCAGAATAGGGCCTGAAGCAATCCTGCGCTTTTGCGGCCAGCTCCCAAGAAAGCGAGTTGAAAAATGGAGCTCAGGGGCACTGCAATTCACAAACCTGCAGGGTTAGAAATGATAACTCTCGTCCACAAATATATGGAGGGAAGGCAACGAAGAGGATTTGAAAGCAAGGCAGAATTGCAGGAAACAGATTTCAGGAGGTAGATTCGAATCGCCTTTAAAGCACAGGAAAAGCGGCAAAACCTCGACAATGATGCCCTTGGCCAAAAAGGGCGTATGCGTTTTTTCCTGAATATATTCAGGAAAAAACGCATACGCCCTTTTTGGCCAACCAAGCAACCTGGAAAGGCAAATCAGCGCTACAAAGAAGTCTCTCTTCCCATCGGTCTAAAGGGCCATGCTGAATAAAGTGTCAAAACCAGACATGCAGGACAGGCCATGGAGAAGTGGAAGCCTTGCTACGCTGATGGGAAGGATGTAAATTGCCAACAGTCACTCTGGAGAAGTGTACGGTGTGTCCTGAAACATCTAAAAAACTCAGCTTACAGAGCATAGGGCACTTCCACTCATGGGCGTATAAACTGGGAAAACTAAAAATCAGCAAGACACAGGCACCCCAAAGTTTAGGGCTGCTCTGTTGACAAGAACCTCCACTTCGTTACACCTGAAATATCCCAGGAAAGAGAAGAATGGATAAAGAAGTTGTGGTCCTTATGTACAATGGAATATCACTCAGCCATGAAATCAACGTCATAAGGCTAGGAGCAGCATGATGAGTGGATTTAGGTACGACGATTCTAAGTGAAATAAGTCACACAGAAAAAGACACTTATCATAAGATATCACTTATAGAGGGAATGTAAAAACCGCTACCCTTGAACTGAATTACAAAACAGAACAGAGTCGCACGTTTAGAAAACACACTATGGCTGCTTAACGGGAAAGGTGAGGTGGGGTGATGCATAAAACAAGGGTTTCAAATTAGCTCAGATACCGTTCCATAAACCCAATATGTAATAGACAAGACCTACTCCTTGCTCAGTGAACTGGACTCAACACCCCCTATTCACCGCCCAAGAATATATCTGACTAGTAAGAATCTTAAAACCTATGTATTGATATCTATCTGTAAGTGAGTCAAGTGGGTGTAAAGCGGCATAAACACAGCAGTGCAAAGCAGCTAAACCCCATTATAAAAATCAATTACTTTTAAAACCCCGTGAAACAAAGACAGTGAAAGAGAGAGAAATTCTTACCAAATTCGTTCAGGGGCTGCGATGCCACCTGGATTGACCATATCTAGACCCACAGCTGATTGAGACATAAGGGTGGACACTCTTGGGGCTGAGAGGTTTGCTGAGGTTGGGTGAGCTAACGCAGACCCTTTAAAGTAATGCGGCGTGGTACCCATCCCATGGGTCCCAAATCTCCAGGTTCAAGGGCATCTTCCTACATCGAAAACATGCATGAGAAACCCAGAAGATGGTACACCGTGTGATCGGGAAAGGTTTCTAAAACGCACCTCATTTCTCATCTCCTTGTGCTCCGGTTCGCCATTCCAGCCACTTTACTAGCAATCACCCTTCTTGGAGAAACAGCACCTTTAACTTCCTGTTCCGTACAGGTTGCAATTTGTCCTGAGGATGAACGGGAAGAGGGGGAACCAATGAGAGACTAGCTCTAGGTGTTGGGACAGGCACAGGTCACTCTATTTTCCCATCAGGAAGAAGAATGAACCACAGGCTCAGCCTGCTGTCCGGATCCAGAATAGGGCCTGAAGCAATCCTGCGCTTTTGCGGCCAGCTCCCAAGAAAGCGAGTTGAAAAATGGAGCTCAGGGGCACTGCAATTCACAAACCTGCAGAGGTAGAAATGATAACTCTCGTCCACAAATATATGGAGGGAAGGCAACGAAGAGGATTTGAAAGCAAGGCAGAATTGCAGGAAACAGATTTCAGGAGGTAGATTCGAATCGCCTTTAAAGCACAGGAAAAGCGGCAAAACCTCGACAATGATGCCCTTGGCCAAAAAGGGCGTATGCGTTTTTTCCTGAATATATTCAGGAAAAAACGCATACGCCCTTTTTGGCCAACCAAGCAACCTGGAAAGGCCAATCAGCGCTACAAAGAAGTCTCGCTTCCCATCGGTCAAAAGGGCCATGCTGAATAAAGTGTCAAAACCAGAAATGCAGGACAGGCCATGGAGAAATGGGAGCCTTGCTACGCTGATGGGCGGGATGTAAATTGCCAACAGCCACTCTGGAGAAGTGTACGGTGTGTCCTGAAACATCTAAAAAACTCAGCTGAGAGAGCATAGGGCACTTCCACTCATGGGCGGATAAATTGGGAAAACTAAATATCAGCAAGACACAGGCACCCCAAAGTTTAGGGCTGCTCTGTTGACAAGAACCTCCACTTGGTTACACCTTAAATATCCCAGGAAAGAGAAGAATGGATAAAGAAGTTGTGGTCCTTATGTACAATGGAATATCACTCAGCCATGAAATCAACGTCATAAGGCTAGGAGCAGCATGATGAGTGGATTTAGGTACGACGATTCTAAGTGAAATAAGTCACACAGAAAAAGACACTTATCATAAGATATCACTTATAGAGGGAATGTAAAAACCGCTACACTTGAACTGAATTACAAAACAGAACAGAGTCGCACGATTAGAAAACACACTATGGCTGATTAACGGGAAAGGTGAGGTGGGGTGATGCATAAAACAAGGGTTTCAAATTAGCTCAGATACCGTTCCATAAACCCAATATGTAATAGACAAGACCTACTCCTTGCTCAGTGAACTGGACTCAACACCCCCTATTCACCGCCCCAGAATGTATCTGACTAGTAAGAATCTTAAAACCTAGGTATTGATATCTCTCTGTAAGTGAGTCAACTGGGTGTAAAGCAGCATAAACACAGCAGTGAAAAGCAGGTAAACACCATTCTAAAAATCAATTACTTTTAAAAATCCGTGAAACAAAGACAGTGAAAGAGAGAGAAATTCTTACCAAATTCGCTCAAGGGCTGTGATGCCACCTGGATTGACCATATCTCGACCCACAGCTGATTGAGACATAAGGGTGGACACTCTTGGGGCTGAGAGGTTTGGTGAGGTTGGGTGAGCTAACGCAGACCCTTTAAAGTAATACGGCGTGGTACCCATCCCATGGGTCCCAAATCTCCAGGTTCAAGGGCATCTTCCTACATCGAAAACATGCATGAGAAACCCCGAAGATGGTACACCGTGTGATCGGGAAAGGTTTCTAAAACGCACCTCATTTCTCATCTCCTTGTGCTCCGGTTCGCCATTCCAGCCGCTTTACTAGCAATCTCCCTCCTTGGAGAATCAGCACCTTTAACCTCCTGTTCCGTACACGTTGCAATTTGTCCTGAGGATGAACGGGAAGAGGGGGAACCAATGAGAGACTAGCTCTAGGTGTTGGGACAGGCACAGGTCACTCTATTTTCCCATTAGGAAGAAGAATTAACCACAGGCTCAGCCTGCCGCCCGGAGCCAGAATAGGGCCTGAAGCAATCCTGCGCTTTTGCGGCCAGCTCCCAAGAAAGCGAGTTGAAAAATGGAGCTCAGGGGCACTGCAATTCACAAACCTGCAGAGTTAGAAATGATAACCCTCGTCCACAAATATATGGAGGGAAGGCAACGAAGAGGATTTGAAAGCAAGGCAGAATTGCAGGAAACAGATTTCAGGAGGTAGATTCGAATCGCCTTTAAAGCACAGGAAAAGCGGCAAAACCTCGACAATGATGCCCTTGGCCAAAAAGGGCGTATGCGTCTTTTCCTGAATATATTCAGGAAGAGACGCATACGCCCTTTTTGGCCAACCAGGCAACCTGGAAAGGCAAATCAGCGCTACAAAGAAGTCTCGCTTCCCATCGGTCAAAAGGGCCATGCTGAATAAAGTGTCCAAACCAGAAATGCAGGACAGGCCATGGAGAAATGGGAGCCTTGCTACGCTGATGGGCGGGCTGTAAATTGCCAACAGACACTTTGGAGAAGTGTACGGTGTGTCCTGAAACATCTACAAAACTCAGCTGAGAGAGCATAGGGCACTTCCACTCATGGGCGTATAAATTGGGAAAACTAAAAATTAGCAAGACACAGGCACCCCAAAGTTTAGGGCTGCTCCGTTGACAAGAACCTCCACTTGGTTACACCTTAAATATCCCAGGAAAGAGAAGAATGGATAAAGAAGTTGTGGTCCTTATGTACAATGGAATATCACTCAGCCATGAAATCAACGTCATAAGGCTAGGAGCAGCATGATGAGTGGATTTAGGTACGACGATTCTAAGTGAAATAAGTCACACAGAAAAAGACACTTATCATAAGATATCACTTATAGAGGGAATGTAAAAACCGCTACACTTGAACTGAATTACAAAACAGAACAGAGTCGCACGATTAGAAAACACACTATGGCTGCTTAACGGGAAAGGTGAGGTGGGGTGATGCATAAAACAAGGGTTTCAAATTAGCTCAGATACCGTTCCATAAACCCAATATGTAATAGACAAGACCTACTCCTTGCTCAGTGAACTGGACTCAACGCCCCCTATTCACCGCCCCAGAATGTATCTGACTAGTAAGAATCTTAAAACCTATGTATTGATATCTCTCTGTAAGTGAGTCAACTGGGTGTAAAGCAGCATAAACACAGCAGTGAAAAGCAGGTAAACACCATTCTAAAAATCAATTACTTTTAAAAATCCGTGAAACAAAGACAGTTAAAGAGAGAGAAATTCTTACCAAATTCGCTCAAGGGCTGTGATGCCACCTGGATTGACCATATCTCGACCCTCAGCTGATTGAGACATAAGGGTGGACACTCTTGGGGCTGAGAGGTTTGGTGAGGTTGGGTGAGCTAACGCAGACCCTTTAAAGTAATACGGCGTGGTACCCATCCCATGGGTCCCAAATCTCCAGGTTCAAGGGCATCTTCCTACATCGAAAACATGCATGAGAAACCCCGAAGATGGTACACCGTGTGATCGGGAAAGGTTTCTAAAACGCACCTCATTTCTCATCTCCTTGTGCTCCGGTTCGCCATTCCAGCCGCTTTACTAGCAATCTCCCTCCTTGGAGAATCAGCACCTTTAACCTCCTATTCCGTACACGTTGCAATTTGTCCTGAGGATGAACGGGAAGAGGGGGAACCAATGAGAGACTAGCTCTAGGTGTTGGGACAGGCACAGGTCACTCTATTTTCCCATTAGGAAGAAGAATTAACCACAGGCTCAGCCTGCCGCCCGGAGCCAGAATAGGGCCTGAAGCAATCCTGCGCTTTTGCGGCCAGCTCCCAAGAAAGCGAGTTGAAAAATGGAGCTCAGGGGCACTGCAATTCACAAACCTGCAGAGTTAGAAATGATAACCCTCGTCCACAAATATATGGAGGGAAGGCAACGAAGAGGATTTGAAAGCAAGGCAGAATTGCAGGAAACAGATTTCAGGAAGTAGATTCGAATCGCCTTTAAAGCACAGGAAAAGCGGCAAAACCTCGACAATGATGCCCTTGGCCAAAAAGGGCGTATGCGTCTTTTCCTGAATATATTCAGGAAAAAACGCATACGCCCTTTTTGGCCAATCAAGCAACCTGGAAAGGCAAATCAGCGCTACAAAGAAGTCTCGCTTCCCATCGGTCAAAAGGGCCATGCTGAATAAAGTGTCCAAACCAGAAATGCAGGACAGGCCATGGAGAAATGGGAGCCTTGCTACGCTGATGGGCGGGCTGTAAATTGCCAACAGCCACTCTGGAGAAGTGTACGGTGTGTCCTGAAACATCTAAAAAACTCAGCTGAGAGAGCATAGGGCACTTCCACTCATGGGCGGATAAATTGGGAAAACTAAAAATCAGCAAGACACAGGCACCCCAAAGCTTAGGGCTGCTCTGTTGACAAGAACCTCCACTTGGTTACACCTTAAATATCCCAGGAAAGAGAAGAATGGATAAAGAAGTTGTGGTCCTTATGTACAATGGAATATCACTCAGCCATGAAATCAACGTCATAAGGCTAGTAGCAGCATGATGAGTGGATTTAGGTACGACAATTCTAAGTGAAAGAAGTCACACAGAAAAAGACACTTATCATAAGATATCACTTATAGAGGGAATGTAAAAACCGCTACCCTTGAACTGAATTACAAAACAGAACAGAGTCACACGCTTAGAAAACACACCATGGCTGCTTAACGGGAAAGGTGAGGTGGGGTGATGCATAAAACAAGGGTTTCAAATTAGCTCAGATACCGTTCCATAAACCCAATATGTAAGCTCAAATACCGTTCCATAAACCCAATATGTAATAGACAAGACCTACTCCTTGCTCAGTGAATTGGACTCAACACCCCCTATTCAACGCCCAAGAATATATCTGACTAGTAAGAATCTTAAAACCTATGTATTGATATCTCTCTGTAAGTGAGTCAAGTGGGTGTAAAGTGGCATAAACACAGCAGCAAAAAGCAGCTAAACCCCATTATAAAAATCAATTACTTTTAAAATCCCGTGAAACAAATACAGTGAAAGAGAGAGAAATGCTTACAAAATTCGTTCAGGGTCTGTGATGCCACCTGGAATGACCATATCTAGACCCACAGCTGATTGAGACATAAGGGTGGACACTCTTGGGGCTGAGAGGTTTGGTGAGGTTGGGTGAGCTAACGCAGACCCTTTACAGTAATACGGCGTGGTACCCATCCCATGGGTCCCAAATCTCCAGGTTCAAGGGCATCTTCCTACATCGAAAACATGCATGAGAAACCCAGAAGATGGTACACCGTGTGATTCGGAAAGGTTTCTAAAACACACCTCATTTCTCATCTCCTTGCGCTCCGGTTCGCCATTCCAGACGCTTTAGTAGCAATCTCCCTCCTTGGAGAATCAGCACTTTTAACCTCCTGTTCCGTACACGTTGCAACTTGTCCTGAGGATGAAAGGGAAGAGGGGGAGCCAATGAGACACTAGCTCTAGGTGTTGGGACAGGCACAGGTCACTCTATTTTCCCATCAGGAAGAAGAATTCACAACAGGCTCAGCCTGCCGCCCGGAGCCAGAATAGGGCCTGAAGCAATTCTGCGCTTTTGCGGCCAGCTCCCAAGAAAGCGAGTTGAAAAATGGAGCTCAGGGGCACTGCAATTCACAAACCTGCAGAGTTAGAAATGATAACTCTCGTCCACAAATATATGGAGGGAAGGCAACGAAGAGGATTTGAAAGCAAGGCAGAATTGCAGGAAACAGATTTCAGGAGGTAGATTCGAATCGCCTTTAAAGCACAGGAAAAGCGGCAAAACCTCGACAATGATGCCCTTGGCCAAAAAGGGCGTATGCGTCTTTTCCTGAATATATTCAGGAAAAAACGCATACGCCCTTTTTGGCCAACCAAGCAACCTGGAAAGGCAAATCAGCGCTACAAAGAAGTCTCGCTTCCCATCGGTCAAAAGGGCCATGCTGAATAAAGTGTGAAAACCAGTAATGCAGGACAGGCCATGGAGAAATGGGAGCCTTGCTACGCTGATGGGCGGGATGTAAATTGCCAACAGGCACTCTAGAGGAGTGTACGGTGTGTCCTGAAACATCTAAAAAACTCAGCTTACAGAGCATAGGGCACTTCCACTCATGGGCGGATAAATTGGGAAAACTAAATATCAGCAAAACACAGGCACCCCAAAGTTTAGGGCTGCTCTGTTGACAAGAACCTCCACTTGGTTACACCTTAAATATCCCAGGAAAGAGAAGAATGGATAAAGAAGTTGTGGTCCTTATGTACAATGGAATATCACTCAGCCATGAAATCAACGTCATAAGGCTAGGAGCAGCATGATGAGTGGATTTAGGTACGACGATTCTAAATGAAATAAGTCACACAGAAAAAGACACTTATCATAAGATATCACTTATAGAGGGAATGTAAAAACCGCTACACTTGAACTGAATTACAAAACAGAACAGAGTCGCACGATTAGAAAACACACTATGGCTGATTAACGGGAAAGGTGAGGTGGGGTGATGCATAAAACAAGGGTTTCAAATTAGCTCAGATACCGTTCCATAAACCCAATATGTAATAGACAAGACCTACTCCTTGCTCAGTGAACTGGACTCAACACCCCCTATTCACCGCCCCAGAATGTATCTGACTAGTAAGAATCTTAAAACCTAGGTATTGATATCTCTCTGTAAGTGAGTCAACTGGGTGTAAAGCAGCATAAACACAGCAGTGAAAAGCAGGTAAACACCATTCTAAAAATCAATTACTTTTAAAAATCCGTGAAACAAAGACAGTGAAAGAGAGAGAAATTCTTACCAAATTCGCTCAAGGGCTGTGATGCCACCTGGATTGACCATATCTCGACCCACAGCTGATTGAGACATAAGGGTGGACACTCTTGGGGCTGAGAGGTTTGGTGAGGTTGGGTGAGCTAACGCAGACCCTTTAAAGTAATACGGCGTGGTACCCATCCCATGGGTCCCAAATCTCCAGGTTCAAGGGCATCTTCCTACATCGAAAACATGCATGAGAAACCCCGAAGATGGTACACCGTGTGATCGGGAAAGGTTTCTAAAACGCACCTCATTTCTCATCTCCTTGTGCTCCGGTTCGCCATTCCAGCCGCTTTACTAGCAATCTCCCTCCTTGGAGAATCAGCACCTTTAACCTCCTGTTCCGTACACGTTGCAATTTGTCCTGAGGATGAACGGGAAGAGGGGGAACCAATGAGAGACTAGCTCTAGGTGTTGGGACAGGCACAGGTCACTCTATTTTCCCATTAGGAAGAAGAATTAACCACAGGCTCAGCCTGCCGCCCGGAGCCAGAATAGGGCCTGAAGCAATCCTGCGCTTTTGCGGCCAGCTCCCAAGAAAGCGAGTTGAAAAATGGAGCTCAGGGGCACTGCAATTCACAAACCTGCAGAGTTAGAAATGATAACCCTCGTCCACAAATATATGGAGGGAAGGCAACGAAGAGGATTTGAAAGCAAGGCAGAATTGCAGGAAACAGATTTCAGGAGGTAGATTCGAATCGCCTTTAAAGCACAGGAAAAGCGGCAAAACCTCGACAATGATGCCCTTGGCCAAAAAGGGCGTATGCGTCTTTTCCTGAATATATTCAGGAAGAGACGCATACGCCCTTTTTGGCCAACCAGGCAACCTGGAAAGGCAAATCAGCGCTACAAAGAAGTCTCGCTTCCCATCGGTCAAAAGGGCCATGCTGAATAAAGTGTCCAAACCAGAAATGCAGGACAGGCCATGGAGAAATGGGAGCCTTGCTACGCTGATGGGCGGGCTGTAAATTGCCAACAGACACTCTGGAGAAGTGTACGGTGTGTCCTGAAACATCTACAAAACTCAGCTGAGAGAGCATAGGGCACTTCCACTCATGGGCGTATAAATTGGGAAAACTAAAAATCAGCAAGACACAGGCACCCCAAAGTTTAGGGCTGCTCCGTTGACAAGAACCTCCACTTGGTTACACCTTAAATATCCCAGGAAAGAGAAGAATGGATAAAGAAGTTGTGGTCCTTATGTACAATGGAATATCACTCAGCCATGAAATCAACGTCATAAGGCTAGGAGCAGCATGATGAGTGGATTTAGGTACGACGATTCTAAGTGAAATAAGTCACACAGAAAAAGACACTTATCATAAGATATCACTTATAGAGGGAATGTAAAAACCGCTACACTTGAACTGAATTACAAAACAGAACAGAGTCGCACGATTAGAAAACACACTATGGCTGCTTAACGGGAAAGGTGAGGTGGGGTGATGCATAAAACAAGGGTTTCAAATTAGCTCAGATACCGTTCCATAAACCCAATATGTAATAGACAAGACCTACTCCTTGCTCAGTGAACTGGACTCAACGCCCTCTATTCACCGCCCCAGAATGTATCTGACTAGTAAGAATCTTAAAACCTATGTATTGATATCTCTCTGTAAGTGAGTCAACTGGGTGTAAAGCAGCATAAACACAGCAGTGAAAAGCAGGTAAACACCATTCTAAAAATCAATTACTTTTAAAAATCCGTGAAACAAAGACAGTGAAAGAGAGAGAAATTCTTACAAAATTCATTCAGGGGCTGCGATGCCACCTGGATTGACCATATCTAGATCCACAGCTGACTGAGACATAACGGTGGACACTCTTGGGGCTGAGAGGTTTGGTGAGGTTGGGTGAGCTAACGCAGACCCTTTAAAGTAATACGGCGTGGTACCCATCCCATGGGTCCCAAATCTCCAGGTTCAAGGGCATCTTCCTACATCGAAAACATGCATGAGAAACCCCGAAGATGGTACACCGTGTGATCGGGAAAGGTTTCTAAAACGCACCTCATTTCTCATCTCCTTGTGCTCCGGTTCGCCATTCCAGCCGCTTTACTAGCAATCTCCCTCCTTGGAGAATCAGCACCTTTAACCTCCTGTTCCGTACACGTTGCAATTTGTCCTGAGGATGAACGGGAAGAGGGGGAACCAATGAGAGACTAGCTCTAGGTGTTGGGACAAGCACAGGTCACTCTATTTTCGCATCAGGAAGAAGGATCAACCACAGGCTCAGCCTGCCGCCCGGAGCCAGAATAGGGCCTGAAGCAATCCTGCGCTTTTGCGGCCAGCTCCCAAGAAAGCGAGTTGAAAAATGGAGCTCAGGGGCACTGCAATTCACAAACCTGCAGGGTTAGAAATGATAACTCTCGTCCACAAATATATGGAGGGAAGGCAACGAAGAGGATTTGAAAGCAAGGCAGAATTGCAGGAAACAGATTTCAGGAGGTAGATTCGAATCGCCTTTAAAGCACAGGAAAAGCGGCAAAACCTCGACAATGATGCCCTTGGCCAAAAAGGGCGTATGCGTTTTTTCCTGAATATATTCAGGAAAAAACGCATACGCCCTTTTTGGCCAACCAAGCAACCTGGAAAGGCAAATCAGCGCTACAAAGAAGTCTCGCTTCCCATCGGTCAAAAGGGCCATGCTGAATAAAGTGTCAAAACCAGACATGCAGGACAGGCCATGGAGAAGTGGAAGCCTTGCTACGCTGATAGGAAGGATGTAAATTGCCAACAGTCACTCTGGAGAAGTGTACGGTGTGTCCTGAAACATCAAAAAAACTCAGCTTACAGAGCATAGGGCACTTCCACTCATGGGCGTATAAACTGGGAAAACTAAAAATCAGCAAGACACAGGCACCCCAAAGTTTAGGGCTGCTCTGTTGACAAGAACCTCCACTTCGTTACACCTGAAATATCCCAGGAAAGAGAAGAATGGATAAAGAAGTTGTGGTCCTTATGTACAATGGAATATCACTCAGCCATGAAATCAACGTCATAAGGCTAGGAGCAGCATGATGAGTGGATTTAGGTACGACGATTCTAAGTGAAATAAGTCACACAGAAAAAGACACTTATCATAAGATATCACTTATAGAGGGAATGTAAAAACCGCTACCCTTGAACTGAATTACAAAACAGAACAGAGTCGCACGTTTAGAAAACACACTATGGCTGCTTAACGGGAAAGGTGAGGTGGGGTGATGCATAAAACAAGGGTTTCAAATTAGCTCAGATACCGTTCCATAAACCCAATATGTAATAGACAAGACCTACTCCTTGCTCAGTGAACTGGACTCAACACCCCCTATTCACCGCCCAAGAATATATCTGACTAGTAAGAATCTTAAAACCTATGTATTGATATCTATCTGTAAGTGAGTCAAGTGGGTGTAAAGCGGCATAAACACAGCAGTGCAAAGCAGCTAAACCCCATTATAAAAATCAATTACTTTTAAAACCCCGTGAAACAAAGACAGTGAAAGAGAGAGAAATTCTTACCAAATTCGTTCAGGGGCTGCGATGCCACCTGGATTGACCATATCTAGACCCACAGCTGATTGAGACATAAGGGTGGACACTCTTGGGGCTGAGAGGTTTGCTGAGGTTGGGTGAGCTAACGCAGACCCTTTAAAGTAATGCGGCGTGGTACCCATCCCATGGGTCCCAAATCTCCAGGTTCAAGGGCATCTTCCTACATCGAAAACATGCATGAGAAACCCAGAAGATGGTACACCGTGTGATCGGGAAAGGTTTCTAAAACGCACCTCATTTCTCATCTCCTTGTGCTCCGGTTCGCCATTCCAGCCACTTTACTAGCAATCGCCCTTCTTGGAGAAACAGCACCTTTAACTTCCTGTTCCGTACAGGTTGCAATTTGTCCTGAGGATGAACGGGAAGAGGGGGAACCAATGAGAGACTAGCTCTAGGTGTTGGGACAGGCACAGGTCACTCTATTTTCCCATCAGGAAGAAGAATGAACCACAGGCTCAGCCTGCTGTCCGGATCCAGAATAGGGCCTGAAGCAATCCTGCGCTTTTGCGGCCAGCTCCCAAGAAAGCGAGTTGAAAAATGGAGCTCAGGGGCACTGCAATTCACAAACCTGCAGAGGTAGAAATGATAACTCTCGTCCACAAATATATGGAGGGAAGGCAACGAAGAGGATTTGAAAGCAAGGCAGAATTGCAGGAAACAGATTTCAGGAGGTAGATTCGAATCGCCTTTAAAGCACAGGAAAAGCGGCAAAACCTCGACAATGATGCCCTTGGCCAAAAAGGGCGTATGCGTTTTTTCCTGAATATATTCAGGAAAAAACGCATACGCCCTTTTTGGCCAACCAAGCAACCTGGAAAGGCCAATCAGCGCTACAAAGAAGTCTCGCTTCCCATCGGTCAAAAGGGCCATGCTGAATAAAGTGTCAAAACCAGACATGCAGGACAGGCCATGGAGAAGTGGAAGCCTTGCTACGCTGATGGGAAGGATGTAAATTGCCAACAGTCACTCTGGAGAAGTGTACGGTGTGTCCTGAAACATCTAAAAAGCTCAGCTTAGAGAGCATAGGGCACTTCCACTCATGGGCGTATAAACTGGGAAAACTAAAAATCAGCAAGACACAGGCACCCCAAAGTTTAGGGCTGCTCTGTTGACAAGAACCTCCACTTCGTTACACCTTAAACATCCCAGGAAAGAGAAGAATGGATAAAGAAGTTGTGGTCCTTATGTACAATGGAATATCACTCAGCCATGAAATCAACGTCATAAGGCTAGGAGCAGCATGATGAGTGGATTTAGGTACGACGATTCTAAGTGAAATAAGTCACACAGAAAAAGACACTTATCATAAGATATCACTTATAGAGGGAATGTAAAAACCGCTACCCTTGAACTGAATTACAAAACAGAACAGAGTCGCACGTTTAGAAAACACACTATGGCTGCTTAACGGGAAAGGTGAGGTGGGGTGATGCATAAAACAAGGGTTTCAAATTATCTCAGATACCGTTCCATAAACCCAATATGTAATAGACAAGACCTACTCCTTGCTCAGTGAACTGGACTCAACACCCCCTATTCACCGACCAAGAATATATCTGACTAGTAAGAATCTTAAAACCTATGTATTGATATCTCTCTGTAAGTGAGTCAAGTGGGTGTAAAGCGGCATAAACACAGCAGTGCAAAGCAGCTAAACCCCATTATAAAAATCAATTACTTTTAAAACCCCGTGAAACAAAGACAGTGAAAGAGAGAGAAATTCTTACAAAATTCGTTCAGGGGCTGCGATGCCACCTGGATTGACCATATCTAGACCCACAGCTGATTGAGACATAAGGGTGGACACTCTTGGGGCTGAGAGGTTTGCTGAGGTTGGGTGAGCTAACGCAGACCCTTTAAAGTAATGCGGCGTGGTACCCATCCCATGGGTCCCAAATCTCCAGGTTCAAGGGCATCTTCCTACATCGAAAACATGCATGAGAAACCCCGAAGATGGTACACCGTGTGATCGGGAAAGGTTTCTAAAACGCACCTCATTTCTCATCTCCTTGTGCTCCGGTTCGCCATTCCAGCCGCTTTACTAGCAATCTCCCTCCTTGGAGAATCAGCACCTTTAACCTCCTGTTCCGTACACGTTGCAATTTGTCCTGAGGATGAACGGGAAGAGGGGGAACCAATGAGAGACTAGCTCTAGGTGTTGGGACAGGCACAGGTCACTCTATTTTCCCATCAGGAAGAAGAATTAACCACAGGCTCAGCCTGCCGCCCGGAGCCAGAATAGGGCCTGAAGCAATCCTGCGCTTTTGCGGCCAGCTCCCAAGAAAGCGAGTTGAAAAATGGAGCTCAGGGGCACTGCAATTCACAAACCTGCAGAGTTAGAAATGATAACCCTCGTCCACAAATATATGGAGGGAAGGCAACGAAGAGGATTTGAAAGCAAGGCAGAATTGCAGGAAACAGATTTCAGGAGGTAGATTCGAATCGCCTTTAAAGCACAGGAAAAGCGGCAAAACCTCGACAATGATGCCCTTGGCCAAAAAGGGCGTATGCGTCTTTTCCTGAATATATTCAGGAAGAGACGCATACGCCCTTTTTGGCCAACCAGGCAACCTGGAAAGGCAAATCAGCGCTACAAAGAAGTCTCGCTTCCCATCGGTCAAAAGGGCCATGCTGAATAAAGTGTCCAAACCAGAAATGCAGGACAGGCCATGGAGAAATGGGAGCCTTGCTACGCTGATGGGCGGGCTGTAAATTGCCAACAGACACTTTGGAGAAGTGTACGGTGTGTCCTGAAACATCTACAAAACTCAGCTGAGAGAGCATAGGGCACTTCCACTCATGGGCGTATAAATTGGGAAAACTAAAAATTAGCAAGACACAGGCACCCCAAAGTTTAGGGCTGCTCCGTTGACAAGAACCTCCACTTGGTTACACCTTAAATATCCCAGGAAAGAGAAGAATGGATAAAGAAGTTGTGGTCCTTATGTACAATGGAATATCACTCAGCCATGAAATCAACGTCATAAGGCTAGGAGCAGCATGATGAGTGGATTTAGGTACGACGATTCTAAGTGAAATAAGTCACACAGAAAAAGACACTTATCATAAGATATCACTTATAGAGGGAATGTAAAAACCGCTACACTTGAACTGAATTACAAAACAGAACAGAGTCGCACGATTAGAAAACACACTATGGCTGCTTAACGGGAAAGGTGAGGTGGGGTGATGCATAAAACAAGGGTTTCAAATTAGCTCAGATACCGTTCCATAAACCCAATATGTAATAGACAAGACCTACTCCTTGCTCAGTGAACTGGACTCAACGCCCCCTATTCACCGCCCCAGAATGTATCTGACTAGTAAGAATCTTAAAACCTATGTATTGATATCTCTCTGTAAGTGAGTCAACTGGGTGTAAAGCAGCATAAACACAGCAGTGAAAAGCAGGTAAACACCATTCTAAAAATCAATTACTTTTAAAAATCCGTGAAACAAAGACAGTTAAAGAGAGAGAAATTCTTACCAAATTCGCTCAAGGGCTGTGATGCCACCTGGATTGACCATATCTCGACCCTCAGCTGATTGAGACATAAGGGTGGACACTCTTGGGGCTGAGAGGTTTGGTGAGGTTGGGTGAGCTAACGCAGACCCTTTAAAGTAATACGGCGTGGTACCCATCCCATGGGTCCCAAATCTCCAGGTTCAAGGGCATCTTCCTACATCGAAAACATGCATGAGAAACCCCGAAGATGGTACACCGTGTGATCGGGAAAGGTTTCTAAAACGCACCTCATTTCTCATCTCCTTGTGCTCCGGTTCGCCATTCCAGCCGCTTTACTAGCAATCTCCCTCCTTGGAGAATCAGCACCTTTAACCTCCTGTTCCGTACACGTTGCAATTTGTCCTGAGGATGAACGGGAAGAGGGGGAACCAATGAGAGACTAGCTCTAGGTGTTGGGACAGGCACAGGTCACTCTATTTTCCCATCAGGAAGAAGAATTAACCACAGGCTCAGCCTGCCGCCCGGAGCCAGAATAGGGCCTGAAGCAATCCTGCGCTTTTGCGGCCAGCTCCCAAGAAAGCGAGTTGAAAAATGGAGCTCAGGGGCACTGCAATTCACAAACCTGCAGAGTTAGAAATGATAACCCTCGTCCACAAATATATGGAGGGAAGGCAACGAAGAGGATTTGAAAGCAAGGCAGAATTGCAGGAAACAGATTTCAGGAGGTAGATTCGAATCGCCTTTAAAGCACAGGAAAAGCGGCAAAACCTCGACAATGATGCCCTTGGCCAAAAAGGGCGTATGCGTCTTTTCCTGAATATATTCAGGAAGAGACGCATACGCCCTTTTTGGCCAACCAGGCAACCTGGAAAGGCAAATCAGCGCTACAAAGAAGTCTCGCTTCCCATCGGTCAAAAGGGCCATGCTGAATAAAGTGTCCAAACCAGAAATGCAGGACAGGCCATGGAGAAATGGGAGCCTTGCTACGCTGATGGGCGGGCTGTAAATTGCCAACAGACACTTTGGAGAAGTGTACGGTGTGTCCTGAAACATCTACAAAACTCAGCTGAGAGAGCATAGGGCACTTCCACTCATGGGCGTATAAATTGGGAAAACTAAAAATTAGCAAGACACAGGCACCCCAAAGTTTAGGGCTGCTCCGTTGACAAGAACCTCCACTTGGTTACACCTTAAATATCCCAGGAAAGAGAAGAATGGATAAAGAAGTTGTGGTCCTTATGTACAATGGAATATCACTCAGCCATGAAATCAACGTCATAAGGCTAGGAGCAGCATGATGAGTGGATTTAGGTACGACGATTCTAAGTGAAATAAGTCACACAGAAAAAGACACTTATCATAAGATATCACTTATAGAGGGAATGTAAAAACCGCTACACTTGAACTGAATTACAAAACAGAACAGAGTCGCACGATTAGAAAACACACTATGGCTGCTTAACGGGAAAGGTGAGGTGGGGTGATGCATAAAACAAGGGTTTCAAATTAGCTCAGATACCGTTCCATAAACCCAATATGTAATAGACAAGACCTACTCCTTGCTCAGTGAACTGGACTCAACGCCCCCTATTCACCGCCCCAGAATGTATCTGACTAGTAAGAATCTTAAAACCTATGTATTGATATCTCTCTGTAAGTGAGTCAACTGGGTGTAAAGCAGCATAAACACAGCAGTGAAAAGCAGGTAAACACCATTCTAAAAATCAATTACTTTTAAAAATCCGTGAAACAAAGACAGTTAAAGAGAGAGAAATTCTTACCAAATTCGCTCAAGGGCTGTGATGCCACCTGGATTGACCATATCTCGACCCTCAGCTGATTGAGACATAAGGGTGGACACTCTTGGGGCTGAGAGGTTTGGTGAGGTTGGGTGAGCTAACGCAGACCCTTTAAAGTAATACGGCGTGGTACCCATCCCATGGGTCCCAAATCTCCAGGTTCAAGGGCATCTTCCTACATCGAAAACATGCATGAGAAACCCCGAAGATGGTACACCGTGTGATCGGGAAAGGTTTCTAAAACGCACCTCATTTCTCATCTCCTTGTGCTCCGGTTCGCCATTCCAGCCGCTTTACTAGCAATCTCCCTCCTTGGAGAATCAGCACCTTTAACCTCCTATTCCGTACACGTTGCAATTTGTCCTGAGGATGAACGGGAAGAGGGGGAACCAATGAGAGACTAGCTCTAGGTGTTGGGACAGGCACAGGTCACTCTATTTTCCCATTAGGAAGAAGAATTAACCACAGGCTCAGCCTGCCGCCCGGAGCCAGAATAGGGCCTGAAGCAATCCTGCGCTTTTGCGGCCAGCTCCCAAGAAAGCGAGTTGAAAAATGGAGCTCAGGGGCACTGCAATTCACAAACCTGCAGAGTTAGAAATGATAACCCTCGTCCACAAATATATGGAGGGAAGGCAACGAAGAGGATTTGAAAGCAAGGCAGAATTGCAGGAAACAGATTTCAGGAAGTAGATTCGAATCGCCTTTAAAGCACAGGAAAAGCGGCAAAACCTCGACAATGATGCCCTTGGCCAAAAAGGGCGTATGCGTCTTTTCCTGAATATATTCAGGAAAAAACGCATACGCCCTTTTTGGCCAATCAAGCAACCTGGAAAGGCAAATCAGCGCTACAAAGAAGTCTCGCTTCCCATCGGTCAAAAGGGCCATGCTGAATAAAGTGTCCAAACCAGAAATGCAGGACAGGCCATGGAGAAATGGGAGCCTTGCTACGCTGATGGGCGGGCTGTAAATTGCCAACAGCCACTCTGGAGAAGTGTACGGTGTGTCCTGAAACATCTAAAAAACTCAGCTGAGAGAGCATAGGGCACTTCCACTCATGGGCGGATAAATTGGGAAAACTAAAAATCAGCAAGACACAGGCACCCCAAAGCTTAGGGCTGCTCTGTTGACAAGAACCTCCACTTGGTTACACCTTAAATATCCCAGGAAAGAGAAGAATGGATAAAGAAGTTGTGGTCCTTATGTACAATGGAATATCACTCAGCCATGAAATCAACGTCATAAGGCTAGTAGCAGCATGATGAGTGGATTTAGGTACGACAATTCTAAGTGAAAGAAGTCACACAGAAAAAGACACTTATCATAAGATATCACTTATAGAGGGAATGTAAAAACCGCTACCCTTGAACTGAATTACAAAACAGAACAGAGTCACACGCTTAGAAAACACACCATGGCTGCTTAACGGGAAAGGTGAGGTGGGGTGATGCATAAAACAAGGGTTTCAAATTAGCTCAGATACCGTTCCATAAACCCAATATGTAAGCTCAAATACCGTTCCATAAACCCAATATGTAATAGACAAGACCTACTCCTTGCTCAGTGAATTGGACTCAACACCCCCTATTCAACGCCCAAGAATATATCTGACTAGTAAGAATCTTAAAACCTATGTATTGATATCTCTCTGTAAGTGAGTCAAGTGGGTGTAAAGTGGCATAAACACAGCAGCAAAAAGCAGCTAAACCCCATTATAAAAATCAATTACTTTTAAAATCCCGTGAAACAAATACAGTGAAAGAGAGAGAAATGCTTACAAAATTCGTTCAGGGTCTGTGATGCCACCTGGAATGACCATATCTAGACCCACAGCTGATTGAGACATAAGGGTGGACACTCTTGGGGCTGAGAGGTTTGGTGAGGTTGGGTGAGCTAACGCAGACCCTTTACAGTAATACGGCGTGGTACCCATCCCATGGGTCCCAAATCTCCAGGTTCAAGGGCATCTTCCTACATCGAAAACATGCATGAGAAACCCAGAAGATGGTACACCGTGTGATCCGGAAAGGTTTCTAAAACACACCTCATTTCTCATCTCCTTGCGCTCCGGTTCGCCATTCCAGACGCTTTAGTAGCAATCTCCCTCCTTGGAGAATCAGCACTTTTAACCTCCTGTTCCGTACACGTTGCAACTTGTCCTGAGGATGAAAGGGAAGAGGGGGAGCCAATGAGAGACTAGCTCTAGGTGTTGGGACAGGCACAGGTCACTCTATTTTCCCATCAGGAAGAAGAATTCACAACAGGCTCAGCCTGCCGCCCGGAGCCAGAATAGGGCCTGAAGCAATTCTGCGCTTTTGCGGCCAGCTCCCAAGAAAGCGAGTTGAAAAATGGAGCTCAGGGGCACTGCAATTCACAAACCTGCAGAGTTAGAAATGATAACTCTCGTCCACAAATATATGGAGGGAAGGCAACGAAGAGGATTTGAAAGCAAGGCAGAATTGCAGGAAACAGATTTCAGGAGGTAGATTCGAATCGCCTTTAAAGCACAGGAAAAGCGGCAAAACCTCGACAATGATGCCCTTGGCCAAAAAGGGCGTATGCGTCTTTTCCTGAATATATTCAGGAAAAAACGCATACGCCCTTTTTGGCCAACCAAGCAACCTGGAAAGGCAAATCAGCGCTACAAAGAAGTCTCGCTTCCCATCGGTCAAAAGGGCCATGCTGAATAAAGTGTGAAAACCAGTAATGCAGGACAGGCCATGGAGAAATGGGAGCCTTGCTACGCTGATGGGCGGGATGTAAATTGCCAACAGGCACTCTAGAGGAGTGTACGGTGTGTCCTGAAACATCTAAAAAACTCAGCTTACAGAGCATAGGGCACTTCCACTCATGGGCGGATAAATTGGGAAAACTAAATATCAGCAAAACACAGGCACCCCAAAGTTTAGGGCTGCTCTGTTGACAAGAACCTCCACTTGGTTACACCTTAAATATCCCAGGAAAGAGAAGAATGGATAAAGAAGTTGTGGTCCTTATGTACAATGGAATATCACTCAGCCATGAAATCAACGTCATAAGGCTAGGAGCAGCATGATGAGTGGATTTAGGTACGACGATTCTAAATGAAATAAGTCACACAGAAAAAGACACTTATCATAAGATATCACTTATAGAGGGAATGTAAAAACCGCTACACTTGAACTGAATTACAAAACAGAACAGAGTCGCACGATTAGAAAACACACTATGGCTGATTAACGGGAAAGGTGAGGTGGGGTGATGCATAAAACAAGGGTTTCAAATTAGCTCAGATACCGTTCCATAAACCCAATATGTAATAGACAAGACCTACTCCTTGCTCAGTGAACTGGACTCAACACCCCCTATTCACCGCCCCAGAATGTATCTGACTAGTAAGAATCTTAAAACCTAGGTATTGATATCTCTCTGTAAGTGAGTCAACTGGGTGTAAAGCAGCATAAACACAGCAGTGAAAAGCAGGTAAACACCATTCTAAAAATCAATTACTTTTAAAAATCCGTGAAACAAAGACAGTGAAAGAGAGAGAAATTCTTACCAAATTCGCTCAAGGGCTGTGATGCCACCTGGATTGACCATATCTCGACCCACAGCTGATTGAGACATAAGGGTGGACACTCTTGGGGCTGAGAGGTTTGGTGAGGTTGGGTGAGCTAACGCAGACCCTTTAAAGTAATACGGCGTGGTACCCATCCCATGGGTCCCAAATCTCCAGGTTCAAGGGCATCTTCCTACATCGAAAACATGCATGAGAAACCCCGAAGATGGTACACCGTGTGATCGGGAAAGGTTTCTAAAACGCACCTCATTTCTCATCTCCTTGTGCTCCGGTTCGCCATTCCAGCCGCTTTACTAGCAATCTCCCTCCTTGGAGAATCAGCACCTTTAACCTCCTGTTCCGTACACGTTGCAATTTGTCCTGAGGATGAACGGGAAGAGGGGGAACCAATGAGAGACTAGCTCTAGGTGTTGGGACAGGCACAGGTCACTCTATTTTCCCATTAGGAAGAAGAATTAACCACAGGCTCAGCCTGCCGCCCGGAGCCAGAATAGGGCCTGAAGCAATCCTGCGCTTTTGCGGCCAGCTCCCAAGAAAGCGAGTTGAAAAATGGAGCTCAGGGGCACTGCAATTCACAAACCTGCAGAGTTAGAAATGATAACCCTCGTCCACAAATATATGGAGGGAAGGCAACGAAGAGGATTTGAAAGCAAGGCAGAATTGCAGGAAACAGATTTCAGGAGGTAGATTCGAATCGCCTTTAAAGCACAGGAAAAGCGGCAAAACCTCGACAATGATGCCCTTGGCCAAAAAGGGCGTATGCGTCTTTTCCTGAATATATTCAGGAAGAGACGCATACGCCCTTTTTGGCCAACCAGGCAACCTGGAAAGGCAAATCAGCGCTACAAAGAAGTCTCGCTTCCCATCGGTCAAAAGGGCCATGCTGAATAAAGTGTCCAAACCAGAAATGCAGGACAGGCCATGGAGAAATGGGAGCCTTGCTACGCTGATGGGCGGGCTGTAAATTGCCAACAGACACTCTGGAGAAGTGTACGGTGTGTCCTGAAACATCTACAAAACTCAGCTGAGAGAGCATAGGGCACTTCCACTCATGGGCGTATAAATTGGGAAAACTAAAAATCAGCAAGACACAGGCACCCCAAAGTTTAGGGCTGCTCCGTTGACAAGAACCTCCACTTGGTTACACCTTAAATATCCCAGGAAAGAGAAGAATGGATAAAGAAGTTGTGGTCCTTATGTACAATGGAATATCACTCAGCCATGAAATCAACGTCATAAGGCTAGGAGCAGCATGATGAGTGGATTTAGGTACGACGATTCTAAGTGAAATAAGTCACACAGAAAAAGACACTTATCATAAGATATCACTTATAGAGGGAATGTAAAAACCGCTACACTTGAACTGAATTACAAAACAGAACAGAGTCGCACGATTAGAAAACACACTATGGCTGCTTAACGGGAAAGGTGAGGTGGGGTGATGCATAAAACAAGGGTTTCAAATTAGCTCAGATACCGTTCCATAAACCCAATATGTAATAGACAAGACCTACTCCTTGCTCAGTGAACTGGACTCAACGCCCTCTATTCACCGCCCCAGAATGTATCTGACTAGTAAGAATCTTAAAACCTATGTATTGATATCTCTCTGTAAGTGAGTCAACTGGGTGTAAAGCAGCATAAACACAGCAGTGAAAAGCAGGTAAACACCATTCTAAAAATCAATTACTTTTAAAAATCCGTGAAACAAAGACAGTGAAAGAGAGAGAAATTCTTACAAAATTCATTCAGGGGCTGCGATGCCACCTGGATTGACCATATCTAGATCCACAGCTGACTGAGACATAACGGTGGACACTCTTGGGGCTGAGAGGTTTGGTGAGGTTGGGTGAGCTAACGCAGACCCTTTAAAGTAATACGGCGTGGTACCCATCCCATGGGTCCCAAATCTCCAGGTTCAAGGGCATCTTCCTACATCGAAAACATGCATGAGAAACCCCGAAGATGGTACACCGTGTGATCGGGAAAGGTTTCTAAAACGCACCTCATTTCTCATCTCCTTGTGCTCCGGTTCGCCATTCCAGCCGCTTTACTAGCAATCTCCCTCCTTGGAGAATCAGCACCTTTAACCTCCTGTTCCGTACACGTTGCAATTTGTCCTGAGGATGAACGGGAAGAGGGGGAACCAATGAGAGACTAGCTCTAGGTGTTGGGACAGGCACAGGTCACTCTATTTTCCCATCAGGAAGAAGGATCAACCACAGGCTCAGCCTGCCGCCCGGAGCCAGAATAGGGCCTGAAGCAATCCTGCGCTTTTGCGGCCAGCTCCCAAGAAAGCGAGTTGAAAAATGGAGCTCAGGGGCACTGCAATTCACAAACCTGCAGGGTTAGAAATGATAACTCTCGTCCACAAATATATGGAGGGAAGGCAACGAAGAGGATTTGAAAGCAAGGCAGAATTGCAGGAAACAGATTTCAGGAGGTAGATTCGAATCGCCTTTAAAGCACAGGAAAAGCGGCAAAACCTCGACAATGATGCCCTTGGCCAAAAAGGGCGTATGCGTTTTTTCCTGAATATATTCAGGAAAAAACGCATACGCCCTTTTTGGCCAACCAAGCAACCTGGAAAGGCCAATCAGCGCTACAAAGAAGTCTCGCTTCCCATCGGTCAAAAGGGCCATGCTGAATAAAGTGTCAAAACCAGACATGCAGGACAGGCCATGGAGAAGTGGAAGCCTTGCTACGCTGATGGGAAGGATGTAAATTGCCAACAGTCACTCTGGAGAAGTGTACGGTGTGTCCTGAAACATCTAAAAAGCTCAGCTTAGAGAGCATAGGGCACTTCCACTCATGGGCGTATAAACTGGGAAAACTAAAAATCAGCAAGACACAGGCACCCCAAAGTTTAGGGCTGCTCTGTTGACAAGAACCTCCACTTCGTTACACCTTAAACATCCCAGGAAAGAGAAGAATGGATAAAGAAGTTGTGGTCCTTATGTACAATGGAATATCACTCAGCCATGAAATCAACGTCATAAGGCTAGGAGCAGCATGATGAGTGGATTTAGGTACGACGATTCTAAGTGAAATAAGTCACACAGAAAAAGACACTTATCATAAGATATCACTTATAGAGGGAATGTAAAAACCGCTACCCTTGAACTGAATTACAAAACAGAACAGAGTCGCACGTTTAGAAAACACACTATGGCTGCTTAACGGGAAAGGTGAGGTGGGGTGATGCATAAAACAAGGGTTTCAAATTATCTCAGATACCGTTCCATAAACCCAATATGTAATAGACAAGACCTACTCCTTGCTCAGTGAACTGGACTCAACACCCCCTATTCACCGACCAAGAATATATCTGACTAGTAAGAATCTTAAAACCTATGTATTGATATCTCTCTGTAAGTGAGTCAAGTGGGTGTAAAGCGGCATAAACACAGCAGTGCAAAGCAGCTAAACCCCATTATAAAAATCAATTACTTTTAAAACCCCGTGAAACAAAGACAGTGAAAGAGAGAGAAATTCTTACAAAATTCGTTCAGGGGCTGCGATGCCACCTGGATTGACCATATCTAGACCCACAGCTGATTGAGACATAAGGGTGGACACTCTTGGGGCTGAGAGGTTTGCTGAGGTTGGGTGAGCTAACGCAGACCCTTTAAAGTAATGCGGCGTGGTACCCATCCCATGGGTCCCAAATCTCCAGGTTCAAGGGCATCTTCCTACATCGAAAACATGCATGAGAAACCCCGAAGATGGTACACCGTGTGATCGGGAAAGGTTTCTAAAACGCACCTCATTTCTCATCTCCTTGTGCTCCGGTTCGCCATTCCAGCCGCTTTACTAGCAATCTCCCTCCTTGGAGAATCAGCACCTTTAACCTCCTGTTCCGTACACGTTGCAATTTGTCCTGAGGATGAACGGGAAGAGGGGGAACCAATGAGAGACTAGCTCTAGGTGTTGGGACAGGCACAGGTCACTCTATTTTCCCATCAGGAAGAAGAATTAACCACAGGCTCAGCCTGCCGCCCGGAGCCAGAAGAGGGCCTGAAGCAATCCTGCGCTTTTGCGGCCAGCTCCCAAGAAAGCGAGTTGAAAAATGGAGCTCAGGGGCACTGCAATTCACAAACCTGCAGAGTTAGAAATGATAACTCTCGTCCACAAATATATGGAGGGAAGGCAACGAATAGGATGTGAAAGCAAGGCAGAATTGCAGGAAACAGATTTCAGGAGGTAGATTCGAATCGCCTTTAAAGCACAGGAGAAGCGGCAAAACCTCGACAATGATGCCCTTGGCCAAGAAGGGCGTATGCGTTTTTTCCTGAATATATTCAGGAAAAAACGCATACGCCCTTTTTGGCCAACCAAGCAACCTGGAAAGGCAAATGAGCGCTACAAAGAAGTCTCGCTTCCCATCTTTCAAAAGGGCCATGCTGAATAAAGTGTCAAAACCAGAAATGCAGGACAGACCATTGAGAAATGGGAGCCTTGCTACGCTGATGGGCGGGCTGTAAATGGCCAACAGCCACTCTGGAGCAGTGTACGGTGTGTCCTGAAACATCTAAAAAACTCAGCTTAGAGAGCATAGGGCACTTCCACTCATGGGCGTATAAATTGGGAAAACTAAAAGTCAGCAAGACACAGGCACCCCAAAGTTTAGGGCTGCTCTGTTGACAAGAACCTCCACTTCGTTACACCTGAAACATCCCAGGAAAGAGAAGAATGGATAAAGAAGTTGTGGTCCTTTTGTACAATGGAATATCACTCAGCCATGAAATCAACGTCATAAGGCTAGGAGCAGCATGATGAGTGGATTTAGCTACGACGATTCTAAGTGAAATAAGTCACACAGAAAAAGACACTTATCATAAGTTATCACTTATAGAGGGAATTTAAAAATCGCTACCCTTGAACTGAATTACAAAACAGAACAGAGTCGCACGTTTAGAAAACACACTATGGCTGCTTAACGGGAAAGGTGAGGTGGGGTGATGCATAAAACAAGGGTTTCAAATTAGCTCAGATACCGTTCCATAAACCCAATATGTAATAGACAAGACCTACTCCTTGCTCAGTGAACTGGACTCAACACCCCCTATTCACCGACCAAGAATATATCTGACTAGTAAGAATCTTAAAACCTATGTATTGATATCTCTCTGTAAGTGAGTCAAGTGGGTGTAAAGCGGCATAAACACAGCAGTGCAAAGCAGCTAAACCCCATTCTAAAAATCAATTACTTTTAAAAACCCGTGAAACAAAGACAGTGAAAGACAGAGAAATGCTTACAAAATTCATTCAGGGGCTGCGATGCCACCTGGATTGACCATATCTAGACCCACAGCTGATTGAGACATAAGGGTGGACACTCTTGGGGCTGAGAGGTTTGGTGAGGTTGGGTGAGCTAACGCAGACTCTTTAAAGTAATACGGCGTGGTACCCATCCCATGGGTCCCGAATCTCCAGGTTCAAGGGCATCTTCCTACATCGAAAACATGCATGAGAAACCCAGAAGATGGTACACCGTGTGATCGGGAAAGGTTTCTAAAACGCACCTCATTTCTCATCTCCTTGTGCTCCGGTTCGCCATTCCAGCCGCTTTACTAGCAATCTCCCTCCTTGGAGAATCAGCACCTTTAAAATCCTGTTCCGTACACGTTGCAACTTGTCCTGAGGATGAACGGGAAGAGGGGGAGCCAATGAGAGACTACCTCTAGCTGTTGGGACAGGCACAGGTCACTCTATTTTCCCATCAGGAAGAAGAATTAACCACAGGCTCAGCCTGCCGCCCGGAGCCAGAAGAGGGCCTGAAGCAATTCTGCGCTTTTGCGGCCAGCTCCCAAGAAAGCGAGTTGAAAAATGGAGCTCAGGGGCACTGCAATTCACAAACCTGCAGAGTTAGAAATGATAACTCTCGTCCACAAATATATGGAGGGAAGGCAACGCAGAGGATTTGAAAGCAAGGCAGAATTGCAGGAAACAGATTTCAGGAGGTAGATTCGAATCGCCTTTAAAGCACAGGAAAAGCGGCAAAACCTCGACAATGATGCCCTTGGCCAAAAAGGGCGTATGCGTCTTTTCCTGAATATATTCAGGAAAAGACGCATACGCCCTTTTTGGCCAACCAGGCAACCTGGAAAGGCAAATCAGCGCTACAAAGAAGTCTCGCTTCCCATCGGTCAAAAGGGCCATGCTGAATAAAGTGTCAAAACCAGAAATGCAGGACAGGCCATTGAGAAATGGGAGCCTTGCTACGCTGATGGGCGGGCTGTAAATTGCCAACAGCCACTCTGGAGAAGTGTACGGTGTGTCCTGAAACATCTAAAAAACTCAGCTGAGAGAGCATAGGGCACTTCCACTCATGGGCGGATAAATTGGGAAAACTAAAAATCAGCAAGACACAGGCACCCCAAAGTTTAGGGCTGCTCTGTTGACAAGAACCTCCACTTGGTTACACCTTAAATATCCCAGGAAAGAGAAGAATGGATAAAGAAGTTGTGGTCCTTATGTACAATGGAATATCACTCAGCCATGAAATCAACGTCATAAGGCTAGGAGCAGCATGATGAGTGGATTTAGGTACGATGATTCTAAGTGAAATAAGTCACACAGAAAAAGACACTTATCATAAGAAATCACTTATAGAGGGAATGTAAAAACCGCTACACTTGAACTGAATTACAAAACAGAACAGAGTCGCACGATTAGAAAACACACTATGGCTGCTTAACGGGAAAGGTGAGGTGGGGTGATGCATAAAACAAGGGTTTCAAATTATCTCAGATACCGTTCCATAAACCCAATATGTAATAGACAAGACCTACTCCTTGCTCAGTGAACTGGACTCAACACCCCCTATTCACCGCCCCAGAATGTATCTGACTAGTAAGAATCTTAAAACCTAGGTATTGATATCTCTCTGTAAGTGAGTCAACTGGGTGTAAAGCAGCATAAACACAGCAGTGAAAAGCAGGTAAACACCATTCTAAAAATCAATTACTTTTAAAAATCCGTGAAACAAAGACAGTGAAAGAGAGAGAAATTCTTACCAAATTCGCTCAAGGGCTGTGATGCCACCTGGATTGACCATATCTCGACCCTCAGCTGATTGAGACATAAGGGTGGACACTCTTGGGGCTGAGAGGTTTGGTGAGGTTGGGTGAGCTAACGCAGACCCTTTAAAGTAATACGGCGTGGTACCCATCCCATGGGTCCCAAATCTCCAGGTTCAAGGGCATCTTCCTACATCGAAAACATGCATGAGAAACCCCGAAGATGGTACACCGTGTGATCGGGAAAGGTTTCTAAAACGCACCTCATTTCTCATCTCCTTGTGCTCCGGTTCGCCATTCCAGCCGGTTTACTAGCAATCTCCCTCCTTGGAGAATCAGCACCTTTAACCTCCTGTTCCGTACACGTTGCAATTTGTCCTGAGGATGAACGGGAAGAGGGGGAACCAATGAGAGACTAGCTCTAGGTGTTGGGACAGGCACAGGTCACTCTATTTTCCCATCAGGAAGAAGGATCAACCACAGGCTCAGCCTGCCGCCCGGAGCCAGAATAGGGCCTGAAGCAATCCTGCGCTTTTGCGGCCAGCTCCCAAGAAAGCGAGTTGAAAAATGGAGCTCAGGGGCACTGCAATTCACAAACCTGCAGGGTTAGAAATCATAACTCTCGTCCACAAATATATGGAGGGAAGGCAACGAAGAGGATTTGAAAGCAAGGCAGAATTGCAGGAAACAGATTTCAGGAGGTAGATTCGAATCGCCTTTAAAGCACAGGAAAAGCGGCAAAACCTCGACAATGATGCCCTTGGCCAAAAAGGGCGTATGCGTCTTTTCCTGAATATATTCAGGAAAAAACGCATACGCCCTTTTTGGCCAATCAAGCAACCTGGAAAGGCAAATCAGCGCTACAAAGAAGTCTCGCTTCCCATCGGTCAAAAGGGCCATGCTGAATAAAGTGTCCAAACCAGAAATGCAGGACAGGCCATGGAGAAATGGGACCCTTGCTACGCTGATGGGCGGGCTGTAAATTGCCAACAGCCACTCTGGAGAAGTGTACGGTGTGTCCTGAAACATCTAAAAAACTCAGCTGAGAGAGCATAGGGCACTTCCACTCATGGGCGGATAAATTGGGAAAACTAAAAATCAGCAAGACACAGGCACCCCAAAGCTTAGGGCTGCTCTGTTGACAAGAACCTCCACTTGGTTACACCTTAAATATCCCAGGAAAGAGAAGAATGGATAAAGAAGTTGTGGTCCTTATGTACAATGGAATATCACTCAGCCATGAAATCAACGTCATAAGGCTAGTAGCAGCATGATGAGTGGATTTAGGTACGACAATTCTAAGTGAAAGAAGTCACACAGAAAAAGACACTTATCATAAGATATCACTTATAGAGGGAATGTAAAAACCGCTACCCTTGAACTGAATTACAAAACAGAACAGAGTCACACGCTTAGAAAACACACCATGGCTGCTTAACGGGAAAGGTGAGGTGGGGTGATGCATAAAACAAGGGTTTCAAATTAGCTCAGATACCGTTCCATAAACCCAATATGTAAGCTCAAATACCGTTCCATAAACCCAATATGTAATAGACAAGACCTACTCCTTGCTCAGTGAATTGGACTCAACACCCCCTATTCAACGCCCAAGAATATATCTGACTAGTAAGAATCTTAAAACCTATGTATTGATATCTCTCTGTAAGTGAGTCAAGTGGGTGTAAAGTGGCATAAACACAGCAGCAAAAAGCAGCTAAACCCCATTATAAAAATCAATTACTTTTAAAATCCCGTGAAACAAATACAGTGAAAGAGAGAGAAATGCTTACAAAATTCGTTCAGGGTCTGTGATGACACCTGGAATGACCATATCTAGACCCACAGCTGATTGAGACATAAGGGTGGACACTCTTGGGGCTGAGAGGTTTGGTGAGGTTGGGTGAGCTAACGCAGACCCTTTACAGTAATACGGCGTGGTACCCATCCCATGGGTCCCAAATCTCCAGGTTCAAGGGCATCTTCCTACATCGAAAACATGCATGAGAAACCCAGAAGATGGTACACCGTGTGATCCGGAAAGGTTTCTAAAACACACCTCATTTCTCATCTCCTTGCGCTCCGGTTCGCCATTCCAGACGCTTTAGTAGCAATCTCCCTCCTTGGAGAATCAGCACTTTTAACCTCCTGTTCCGTACACGTTGCAACTTGTCCTGAGGATGAAAGGGAAGAGGGGGAGCCAATGAGACACTAGCTCTAGGTGTTGGGACAGGCACAGGTCACTCTATTTTCCCATCAGGAAGAAGAATTCACAACAGGCTCAGCCTGCCGCCCGGAGCCAGAATAGGGCCTGAAGCAATTCTGCGCTTTTGCGGCCAGCTCCCAAGAAAGCGAGTTGAAAAATGGAGCTCAGGGGCACTGCAATTCACAAACCTGCAGAGTTAGAAATGATAACTCTCGTCCACAAATATATGGAGGGAAGGCAACGAAGAGGATTTGAAAGCAAGGCAGAATTGCAGGAAACAGATTTCAGGAGGTAGATTCGAATCGCCTTTAAAGCACAGGAAAAGCGGCAAAACCTCGACAATGATGCCCTTGGCCAAAAAGGGCGTATGCGTCTTTTCCTGAATATATTCAGGAAAAAACGCATACGCCCTTTTTGGCCAACCAAGCAACCTGGAAAGGCAAATCAGCGCTATAAAGAAGTCTCGCTTCCCATCGGTCAAAAGGGCCATGCTGAATAAAGTGTGAAAACCAGTAATGCAGGACAGGCCATGGAGAAATGGAAGCCTTGCTACGCTGATGGGCGGGATGTAAATTGCCAACAGCCACTCTAGAGGAGTGTACGGTGTGTCCTGAAACATCTAAAAAACTCAGCTTACAGAGCATAGGGCACTTCCACTCATGGGCGGATAAATTGGGAAAACTAAATATCAGCAAGACACAGGCACCCCAAAGTTTAGGGCTGCTCTGTTGACAAGAACCTCCACTTGGTTACACCTTAAATATCCCAGGAAAGAGAAGAATGGATAAAGAAGTTGTGGTCCTTATGTACAATGGAATATCACTCAGCCATGAAATCAACGTCATAAGGCTAGGAGCAGCATGATGAGTGGATTTAGGTACGACGATTCTAAGTGAAATAAGTCACACAGAAAAAGACACTTATCATAAGATATCACTTATAGAGGGAATGTAAAAACCGCTACACTTGAACTGAATTACAAAACAGAACAGAGTCGCACGATTAGAAAACACACTATGGCTGCTTAACGGGAAAGGTGAGGTGGGGTGATGCATAAAACAAGGGTTTCAAATTAGCTCAGATACCGTTCCATAAACCCAATATGTAATAGACAAGACCTACTCCTTGCTCAGTGAACTGGACTCAACACCCCCTATTCACCGCCCCAGAATGTATCTGACTAGTAAGAATCTTAAAACCTAGGTATTGATATCTCTCTGTAAGTGAGTCAACTGGGTGTAAAGCAGCATAAACACAGCAGTGAAAAGCAGGTAAACACCATTCTAAAAATCAATTACTTTTAAAAATCCGTGAAACAAAGACAGTGAAAGAGAGAGAAATTCTTACCAAATTCGCTCAAGGGCTGTGATGCCACCTGGATTGACCATATCTCGACCCACAGCTGATTGAGACATAAGGGTGGACACTCTTGGGGCTGAGAGGTTTGGTGAGGTTGGGTGAGCTAACGCAGACCCTTTAAAGTAATACGGCGTGGTACCCATCCCATGGGTCCCAAATCTCCAGGTTCAAGGGCATCTTCCTACATCGAAAACATGCATGAGAAACCCCGAAGATGGTACACCGTGTGATCGGGAAAGGTTTCTAAAACGCACCTCATTTCTCATCTCCTTGTGCTCCGGTTCGCCATTCCAGCCGCTTTACTAGCAATCTCCCTCCTTGGAGAATCAGCACCTTTAACCTCCTGTTCCGTACACGTTGCAATTTGTCCTGAGGATGAACGGGAAGAGGGGGAACCAATGAGAGACTAGCTCTAGGTGTTGGGACAGGCACAGGTCACTCTATTTTCCCATTAGGAAGAAGAATTAACCACAGGCTCAGCCTGCCGCCCGGAGCCAGAATAGGGCCTGAAGCAATCCTGCGCTTTTGCGGCCAGCTCCCAAGAAAGCGAGTTGAAAAATGGAGCTCAGGGGCACTGCAATTCACAAACCTGCAGAGTTAGAAATGATAACCCTCGTCCACAAATATATGGAGGGAAGGCAACGAAGAGGATTTGAAAGCAAGGCAGAATTGCAGGAAACAGATTTCAGGAAGTAGATTCGAATCGCCTTTAAAGCACAGGAAAAGCGGCAAAACCTCGACAATGATGCCCTTGGCCAAAAAGGGCGTATGCGTCTTTTCCTGAATATATTCAGGAAAAAACGCATACGCCCTTTTTGGCCAATCAAGCAACCTGGAAAGGCAAATCAGCGCTACAAAGAAGTCTCGCTTCCCATCGGTCAAAAGGGCCATGCTGAATAAAGTGTCAAAACCAGAAATGCAGGACAGGCCATGGAGAAATGGGAGCCTTGCTAGGCTGATGGGCGGGCTGTAAATTGCCAACAGCCACTCTGGAGAAGTGTACGGTGTGTCCTGAAACATCTAAAAAACTCAGCTTAGAGAGCATAGGGCACTTCCACTCATGGGCGGATAAATTGGGAAAACTAAAAATCAGCAAGACACAGGCACCCCAAAGCTTAGGGCTGCTCTGTTGACAAGAACCTCCACTTGGTTACACCTTAAATATCCCAGGAAAGAGAAGAATGGATAAAGAAGTTGTGGTCCTTATGTACAATGGAATATCACTCAGCCATGAAATCAACGTCATAAGGCTAGTAGCAGCATGATGAGTGGATTTAGGTACGACGATTCTAAGTGAAAGAAGTCACACAGAAAAAGACACTTATCATAAGATATCACTTATAGAGGGAATGTAAAAACCGCTACCCTTGAACTGAATTACAAAACAGAACAGAGTCACACGCTTAGAAAACACACCATGGCTGCTTAACGGGAAAGGTGAGGTGGGGTGATGCATAAAACAAGGGTTTCAAATTAGCTCAGATACCGTTCCATAAACCCAATATGTAAGCTCAAATACCGTTCCATAAACCCAATATGTAATAGACAAGACCTACTCCTTGCTCAGTGAATTGGACTCAACACCCCCTATTCAACGCCCAAGAATATATCTGACTAGTAAGAATCTTAAAACCTATGTATTGATATCTCTCTGTAAGTGAGTCAAGTGGGTGTAAAGCGGCATAAACACAGCAGCAAAAACCAGCTAAACCCCATTATAAAAATCAATTACTTTTAAAAACCCGTGAAACAAAGACAGTGAAAGAGAGAGAAATGCTTACAAAATTCGTTCAGGGGCTGTGATGCCACCTGGATTGACCATATCTAGACCCACAGCTGATTGAGACATAAGGGTGGACACTCTTGGGGCTAAGAGGTTTGGGGAGGTTGGGTGAGCTAACGCAGACCCTTTAAAGTAATACGGCGTGGTACCCATCCCATGGGTCCCGAATCTCCAGGTTCAAGGGCATCTTCCTGTATCGAAAACATGCATAAAAAACCCAGAAGATGGTACACCGTGTGATCGGGAAAGGTTTCTAAAACACACCTCATTTCTCCTCTCCTTGTACTCCGGTTCGCCATTCCAGCCGCTTTACTAGCAATCTCCCTCCTTGGAGAATCAGCACCTTTAACCTCCTGTTCCGTACAGGTTGCAATTTGTCCTGAGGATGAACGGGAAGAGGGGGAGCCAATGAGAGACTAGCTCTAGGTGTTGGGACAGGCACAGGTCACTCTATTTTCCCATCAGG
Organism: Balaenoptera ricei; assembly: GCF_028023285.1. Taxonomy (NCBI): domain Eukaryota; kingdom Metazoa; phylum Chordata; class Mammalia; order Artiodactyla; family Balaenopteridae; genus Balaenoptera; species Balaenoptera ricei. The sequence goes on from NC_082654.1 coordinate 77,482,588, forward strand.
AAGAAGAATTAACCACAGGCTCAGCCTGCCGCCCAGAGCCAGAATAGGGCCTGAAGCAATCCTGCGCTTTTGCGGCCAGCTCCCAAGAAAGCGAGTTGAAAAATGGAGCTCAGGGGCACTGCAATTCACAAACCTGCAGAGTAAGAAATGATAATTCTCGTCCACAAATAGATTGAGGGAAGGCAACGAAGAGGATTTGAAAGCAAGGCAGAATTGCAGGAAACAGATTTCAGGAGGTAGATTCGAATCGCCTTTAAAGCACAGGAAAAGCGGCAAAACCTCGACAATGATGCCCTTGGCCAAAAAGGGCGTATGCGTTTTTTCCTGAATATATTCAGGAAAAAACGCATACGCCCTTTTTGGCCAACCAAGCAACCTGGAAAGGCAAATCAGAGCTACAAAGAAGCCTCGCTTCCCATCTGTCAAAAGGGCCATGCTGAATAAAGTGTCAAAACCAGAAATGCAGGACAGGCCATGGAAAATGGGAGACTTGCTACGCTGATGGGCGGGATGTAAATTGCCAACAGCCACCCTGGAGAAGTGTACGGTGTGTCCTGAAACATCTACAAAACTCAGCTTAGAGAGCCTAGGGCACTTCCACTCATGGGCGTATAAATTGAGAAAACTAAAAATCAGCAAGACACAGGCACCCCAAAACTTAGGGCTGCACTGTTGACAAGAACCTCCACTTCGTTACACCTGAAACATCCCAGGAAAGAGAAGAATGGATAAAGAAGTTGTGGTCCTTATGTACAATGGAATATCACTCAGCCATGAAATCAACGTCATAAGGCTAGGAGCAGCATGATGAGCGGATTTAGCTACGACGATTCTAAGTGAAATAAGTCACACAGAAAAAGACACTTATCATAAGATATCACTTATAGAGGGAATGTAAAAATCGCTACCCTTGAACTGAATTACAAAACAGAACAGAGTCACACGTTTAGAAAACACACTATGGCTGCTTAACGGGAAAGGTGAGGTGGGGTGATGCATAAAACAAGGGTTTCAAATTAGCTCAGATACCGTACCATAAACCCAATATGTAATAGACAAGACCTACTCCTTGCTCAGTGAACTAGACTCAACACCCCCTATTCACCGCACAAGAATATATCTGACTAGGAAGAATCTTAAAACCTATGTATTGATATCTCTCTGTAAGTGAGTCTAGTGGGTGTAAAGCGGCATAAACACAGCAGTGAAAAGCAGCTAAACCCCATTATAAAAATCAATTACTTTTAAAAATCCGTGAAACAAAGACAGTGAAAGAGAGAGAAATGCTTTCAAAATTCGTTCAGGGGCTGTGATGCCACCTGGATTGACCATATCTAGACCCACAGTTGATTGAGACATAAGGGTGGACACTCTTGGGGCTAAGAGTTTTGGGGAGGTTGGGTGAGCTAACGCAGACCCTTTAAAGTAATACGGCGTGGTACCCATCCCATGGGTCCCGAATATCCAGGTGCAAGGGCATCTTCCTACATCGAAAACATGCATAAAAAACCCAGAAGATGGTACACCGTGTGATGAGGAAATGTTTCTAAAACACACCTCATTTCTCATCTCCTTGTACTCCGGTTCGCCATTCCAGCCGCTTTACTAGCAATCTCCCTCCTTGGAGAATCAGCACCTTTAACCTCGTGTTCCGTACAGGTTGCAGTTTGTCCTGAGGATGAACGGGAAGAGGGGGAGCCAATGAGAGACTAGCTCTAGGTGTTGGGACAGGCACAGGTCACTCTATTTTCCCATCAGGAAGAAGAATTAACCACAGGCTCAGCCTGCCGCCCGGAGCCAGAATAGGGCCTGAAGCAATCCAGCGCTTTTGCGGCCAGCTCCCAAGAAAGCGAGTTAAAAAATGGAGCTCAAGGGTACTGCAATTCACAAACCTGCAGAGTTAGAAATGATAACTCTCGTCCACAAATATATTGAGGGAAGGCAACGAAGAGGATTTGAAAGCAAGGCAGAATTGCAGGAAACAGATTTCAGGAGGTAGCTTCGAATCGCCTTTAAAGCACAGGAGAAGCAGCAAAACTCGACAATGATGCCCTTGGCCAAAAAGGGCGTATGCGTTTTTTCCTGAATATATTCAGGAAAAAACGCATACGCCCTTTTTGGCCAACCAAGCAACCTGGAAAGGCAAATCAGTGCTACAAAGAAGCCTCGCTTCCCATCGGTCAAAAGGGCCATGCTGAATAAAGTGTCAAAACCAGAAATGCAGGACAGGCCATGGAGAAATGGGAGACTTGCTACGCTGATGGGCGGGATGTAAATTGCCAACAGCCACTCTGGAGAAGTGTACGGTGTGTCCTGAAACATCTAAAAAACTCAGCTTAGAGAGCCTAGGGCACTTCCACTCATGGGCGTATAAATTGAGAAAACTAAAAATCAGCAAGACACAGGCACCCCAAAACTTAGGGCTGCTCTGTTGACAAGAACCTCCACTTCGTTACACCTTAAATATCCCAGGAAAGAGAAGAATGGATAAAGAAGTTGTGGTTCTTATGTACAATGGAATATCACTCAGCCATGAAATCAACGTCATAAGGCTAGGAGCAGCATGATGAGTGGATTTAGCTACGACGATTCTAAGTGAAATAATTCACACAGAAAAAGATACTTATCATAAGATATCACTTATACAGGGAATGTAAAAACCGCTCCCCTTGAACTGAATTACAAAACAGAACAGAGTCTCACGTTTAGAAAACACACTATGGCTGCTTAACGGGAAAGGTGAGGTGGGGTGATGCATAAAACAAGGGTTTCAAATTAGCTCAGATACCGTACCATAAACCCAATATGTAATAGACAAGACCTACTCCTTGCTCAGTGAACTAGACTCAACTCCCCCTATTCACCGCCCAAGAATATATCTGACTAGTAAGAATCTTAAAACCTATGTATTGATATCTCTCTGTAAGTGAATCTAGTGGGTGTAAAGCGGCATAAACACAGCAGTGAAAAGCAGCTAAACCCCATTATAAAAATCAATTACTTTTAAAAATCCGTGAAACAAAGACAGTGAAAGAGAGAGAAATGCTTACAAAATTCGTTCAGGGGCTGTGATGCCACCTGGATTGACCATATCTAGACCCACAGCTGATTGAGACATAAGGGTGGACACTCTTGGGGCTAAGAGGTTTGGGGAGGTTGGGTGAGCTAACGCAGACCCTTTAAAGTAATACGGCGTGGTACCCATCCCATGGGTCCCAAATCTCCAGGTTCAAGGGCATCTTCCTACATCGAAAACACTCATATGAAACCCAGAAGATGGTACACCGTGTGATCGGGAAAGGTTTCTAAAACGCACCTCATTTCTCATCTCCTTGTGCTCCGGTTCGCCACTACAGCCGCTGTACTAGCAATCTCCCTCTTTGGAGAATCAGCACCTTTAACCTCCTGTTCCGTACAGGTTGCAATTTGTCCTGAGGATGAACGGGAAGAGGGGGAGCCAATGAGAGACTAGCTCTAGGTGTTGGAACAGGCACAGGTCACTCTATTTTCCCATCAGGAAGAAGAATTAACCACAGGCTCAGCCTGCCTCCCGGAGCCAGAATAGAGCCTGAAGCAATCCAGCGCTTTTATGGCCAGCTCCCAATATAGCGAGTTGAAAAATGGAGCTCAAGGGCACTGCAATACACAAACCTGCAGAGTTAGAAATGATAACTCTCGTCCACAAATAGATTGAGGGAAGGCAACGAAGAGGATTTGAAAGCAAGGCAGAATTGCAGTAAACAGATTTCAGGAGGTAGATTCGAATCGCCTTTAAAGCACAGGAGAAGCGGCAAAACCTCGACAATGATGCCCTTGGCCAAAAAGGGCGTATGCGTTTTTTCCTGAATATATTCAGGAAAAAACGCATACGCCCTTTTTGGCCAACCAAGCAACCTGGAAAGGCAAATCAGCGCTACAAAGAAGCCTCGCTTCCCATCGGTCAAAAGGGCCATGCTGAATAAAGTGTCAAAACCAGAAATGCAGGACAGGCCATGGAGAAATGGGAGACTTGCTACGCTGATGGGCGGGATGTAAATTGGCAACAGCCACTCTGGAGAAGTGTACGGTGTGTCCTGAAACATCTAAAAAACTCAGCTTAGAGAGCATAGGGCACTTCCACTCATGGGCGTATAAATTGAGAAAACTAAAAATCAGCAAGACACAGGCACCCCAAAACTTAGGGCTGCTCTGTTGACAAGAACCTCCACTTCGTTACACCTTAAATATCCCAGGAAAGAGAAGAATGGATAAAGAAGTTGTGGTCCTTATGTACAATGGAATATCACTCAGCCATGAAATCAACGTCATAAGGCTAGGAGCAGCATGATGAGTGGATTTAGCTACCACGATTCTAAGTGAAATAAGTCACACAGAAAAAGACACTTATCATAAGATATCACTTATAGAGGGAATGTAAAAACCGCTACCCTTGAACTGAATTACACAACAGAACAGAGTCACACGTTTAGAAAACACACTATGGCTGCTTAACGGGAAAGGTGAGGTGGGGTGATGCATGAAACAAGGGTTTCAAATTAGCTCAGATACCGTACCATAAACCCAATATGTAATAGACAAGACCTACTCCTTGCTCAGTGAACTAGACTCAACACCCCATATTCACCGCCCAAGAATATATCTGACTAGTAAGAATCTTAAAACTTATGTATTGATATCTCTCTGTAAGTGAATCTAGTGGGTGTAAAGCGGCATAAACACAGCAGTGAAAAGCAGCTAAACCCCATTATAAAAATCAATTACTTTTAAAAATCCGTGAAACAAAGACAGTGAAAGAGAGAGAAATGCTTACAAAATTCGTTCAGGGGCTGTGATGCCACCTGGATTGACCATATCTAGACCCACAGCTGATTGAGACATAAGGGTGGACACTCTTGGGGCTAAGAGGTTTGGGGAGGTTGGGTGAGCTAACGCAGACCCTTTAAAGTAATACGGCGTGGTACCCATCCCATGGGTCCCGAATCTCCAGGTTCAAGGGCATCTTCCTGTATCGAAAACATGCATAAAAAACCCAGAAGATGGTACACCGTGTGATCGGGAAAGGTTTCTAAAACACACCTCATTTCTCCTCTCCTTGTACTCCGGTTCGCCATTCCAGCCGCTTTACTAGCAATCTCCGTCCTTGGAGAATCAGCACCTTTAACCTCCTGTTCCGTACAGGTTGCAATTTGTCCTGAGGATGAACGGGAAGAGGGGGAGCCAATGAGAGACTAGCTCTAGGTGTTGGGACAGGCACAGGTCACTCTATTTTCCCATCAGGAAGAAGAATTAACCACAGGCTCAGCCTGCCGCCCAGAGCCAGAATAGGGCCTGAAGCAATCCTGCGCTTTTGCGGCCAGCTCCCAAGAAAGCGAGTTGAAAAATGGAGCTCAGGGGCACTGCAATTCACAAACCTGCAGAGTAAGAAATGATAACTCTCGTCCACAAATAGATTGAGGGAAGGCAACGAAGAGGATTTGAAAGCAAGGCAGAATTGCAGGAAACAGATTTCAGGAGGTAGATTCGAATCGCCTTTAAAGCACAGGAGAAGCGGCAAAACCTCGACAATGATGCCCTTGGCCAAAAAGGGCGTATGCGTTTTTTCCTGAATATATTCAGGAAAAAACGCATACGCCCTTTTTGGCCAACCAAGCAACCTGGAAAGGCAAATCAGCGCTACAAAGAAGCCTCGCTTCCCATCTGTCAAAAGGGCCATGCTGAATAAAGTGTCAAAACCAGAAATGCAGGACAGGCCATGGAGAAATGGGAGACTTGCTACGCTGATGGGCGGGATGTAAATTGCCCACAGCCACCTTGGAGAAGTGTACGGTGTGTCCTGAAACATCTACAAAACTCAGCTTAGAGAGCCTAGGGCACTTCCACTCATGGGCGTATAAATTGAGAAAACTAAAAATCAGCAAGACACAGGCACCCCAAAACTTAGGGCTGCACTGTTGACAAGAACCTCCACTTCGTTACACCTGAAACATCCCAGGAAAGAGAAGAATGGATAAAGAAGTTGTGGTCCTTATGTACAATGGAATATCACTCAGCCATGAAATCAACGTCATAAGGCTAGGAGCAGCATGATGAGTGGATTTAGCTACCACGATTCTAAGTGAAATAAGTCACACAGAAAAAGACACTTATCATAAGATATCACTTATAGAGGGAATGTAAAAACCGCTACCCTTGAACTGAATTACACAACAGAACAGAGTCACACGTTTAGAAAACACACTATGGCTGCTTAACGGGAAAGGTGAGGTAGGGTGATGCATGAAACAAGGGTTTCAAATTAGCTCAGATACCGTACCATAAACCCAATATGTAATAGACAAGACCTACTCCTTGCTCAGTGAACTAGACTCAACACCCCATATTCACCGCCCAAGAATATATCTGACTAGTAAGAATCTTAAAACTTATGTATTGATATCTCTCTGTAAGTGAATCTAGTGGGTGTAAAGCGGCATAAACACAGCAGTGAAAAGCAGCTAAACCCCATTATAAAAATCAATTACTTTTAAAAATCCGTGAAACAAAGACAGTGAAAGAGAGAGAAATGCTTACAAAATTCGTTCAGGGGCTGTGATGCCACCTGGATTGACCATATCTAGACCCACAGCTGATTGAGACATAAGGGTGGACACTCTTGGGGCTAAGAGGTTTGGGGAGGTTGGGTGAGCTAACGCAGACCCTTTAAAGTAATACGGCGTGGTACCCATCCCATGGGTCCCGAATCTCCAGGTTCAAGGGCATCTTCCTGTATCGAAAACATGCATAAAAAACCCAGAAGATGGTACACCGTGTGATCGGGAAAGGTTTCTAAAACACACCTCATTTCTCCTCTCCTTGTACTCCGGTTCGCCATTCCAGCCGCTTTACTAGCAATCTCCCTCCTTGGAGAATCAGCACCTTTAACCTCCTGTTCCGTACAGGTTGCAATTTGTCCTGAGGATGAACGGGAAGAGGGGGAGCCAATGAGAGACTAGCTCTAGGTGTTGGGACAGGCACAGGTCACTCTATTTTCCCATCAGGAAGAAGAATTAACCACAGGCTCAGCCTGCCGCCCAGAGCCAGAATAGGGCCTGAAGCAATCCTGCGCTTTTGCGGCCAGCTCCCAAGAAAGCGAGTTGAAAAATGGAGCTCAGGGGCACTGCAATTCACAAACCTGCAGAGTAAGAAATGATAACTCTCGTCCACAAATAGATTGAGGGAAGGCAACGAAGAGGATTTGAAAGCAAGGCAGAATTGCAGGAAACAGATTTCAGGAGGTAGATTCGAATCGCCTTTAAAGCACAGGAAAAGCGGCAAAACCTCGACAATGATGCCCTTGGCCAAAAAGGGCGTATGCGTTTTTTCCTGAATATATTCAGGAAAAAACGCATACGCCCTTTTTGGCCAACCAAGCAACATGGAAAGGCAAATCAGAGCTACAAAGAAGCCTCGCTTCCCATCTGTCAAAAGGGCCATGCTGAATAAAGTGTCAAAACCAGAAATGCAGGACAGGCCATGGAGAAATGGGAGACTTGCTACGCTGATGGGCGGGATGTAAATTGCCAACAGCCACCCTGGAGAAGTGTACGGTGTGTCCTGAAACATCTACAAAACTCAGCTTAGAGAGCCTAGGGCACTTCCACTCATGGGCGTATAAATTGAGAAAACTAAAAATCAGCAAGACACAGGCACCCCAAAACTTAGGGCTGCACTGTTGACAAGAACCTCCACTTCGTTACACCTGAAACATCCCAGGAAAGAGAAGAATGGATAAAGAAGTTGTGGTCCTTATGTACAATGGAATATCACTCAGCCATGAAATCAACGTCATAAGGCTAGGAGCAGCATGATGAGTGGATTTAGCTACGACGATTCTAAGTGAAATAAGTCACACAGAAAAAGACACTTATCATAAGATATCACTTATAGAGGGAATGTAAAAATCGCTACCCTTGAACTGAATTACAAAACAGAACAGAGTCACACGTTTAGAAAACACACTATGGCTGCTTAACGGGAAAGGTGAGGTGGGGTGATGCATAAAACAAGGGTTTCAAATTAGCTCAGATACCGTACCATAAACCCAATATGTAATAGACAAGACCTACTCCTTGCTCAGTGAACTAGACTCAACACCCCCTATTCACCGCACAAGAATATATCTGACTAGTAAGAATCTTAAAACCTATGTATTGATATCTCTCTGTAAGTGAGTCTAGTGGGTGTAAAGCGGCATAAACACAGCAGTGAAAAGCAGCTAAACCCCATTATAAAAATCAATTACTTTTAAAAATCCGTGAAACAAAGACAGTGAAAGAGAGAGAAATGCTTACAAAATTCGTTCAGGGGCTGTGATGCCACCTGGATTGACCATATCTAGACCCACAGTTGATTGAGACATAAGGGTGGACACTCTTGGGGCTAAGAGGTTTGGGGAGGTTGGGTGAGCTAACGCAGACCCTTTAAAGTAATACGGCGTGGTACCCATCCCATGGGTCCCGAATATCCAGGTTCAAGGGCATCTTCCTACATCGAAAACATGCATAAAAAACCCAGAAGATGGTACACCGTGTGATGAGGAAATGTTTCTAAAACACACCTCATTTCTCATCTCCTTGTACTCCGGTTCGCCATTCCAGCCGCTTTACTAGCAATCTCCCTCCTTGGAGAATCAGCACCTTTAACCTCGTGTTCCGTACAGGTTGCAGTTTGTCCTGAGGATGAACGGGAAGAGGGGGAGCCAATGAGAGACTAGCTCTAGGTGTTGGGACAGGCACAGGTCACTCTATTTTCCCATCAGGAAGCAGAATTAACCACAGGCTCAGCCTGCCGCCCGGAGCCAGAATAGGGCCTGAAGCAATCCAGCGCGTTTGCGGCCAGCTCCCAAGAAAGCGAGTTAAAAAATGGAGCTCAAGGGTACTGCAATTCACAAACCTGCAGAGTTAGAAATGATAACTCTCGTCCACAAATATATTGAGGGAAGGCAACGAAGAGGATTTGAAAGCAAGGCAGAATTGCAGGAAACAGATTTCAGGAGGTAGCTTCGAATCGCCTTTAAAGCACAGGAGAAGCGGCAAAACTCGACAATGATGCCCTTGGCCAAAAAGGGCGTATGCGTTTTTTCCTGAATATATTCAGGAAAAAACGCATACGCCCTTTTTGGCCAACCAAGCAACCTGGAAAGGCAAATCAGTGCTACAAAGAAGCCTCGCTTCCCATCGGTCAAAAGGGCCATGCTGAATAAAGTGTCAAAACCAGAAATGCAGGACAGGCCATGGAGAAATGGGAGACTTGCTACGCTGATGGGCGGGATGTAAATTGGCAACAGCCACTCTGGAGAAGTGTACGGTGTGTCCTGAAACATCTAAAAAACTCAGCTTAGAGAGCATAGGGCACTTCCACTCATGGGCGTATAAATTGAGAAAACTAAAAATCAGCAAGACACAGGCACCCCAAAACTTAGGGCTGCTCTGTTGACAAGAACCTCCACTTCGTTACACCTTAAATATCCCAGGAAAGAGAAGAATGGATAAAGAAGTTTTGGTTCTTATGTACAATGAAATATCACTCAGCCATGAAATCAACGTCATAAGGCTAGGAGCAGCATGATGAGTGGATTTAGCTACGACGATTCTAAGTGAAATAAGTCACACAGAAAAAGACACTTATCATAAGATATCACTTATAGAGGGAATGTAAAAATCGCTACCCTTGAAGTGAATTACAAAACAGAACAGAGTCACACGTTTAGAAAACACACTATGGCTGCTTAACGGGAAAGGTGAGGTGGGGTGATGCATAAAACAAGGGTTTCAAATTAGCTCACATACCGTACCTTAAACCCAATATGTAATAGACAAGACCTACTCCTTGCTCAGTGAACTAGACTCAACACCCCCTATTCACCGCCCAAGAATATATCTGACTAGTAAGAATCTTAAAACCTATGTATTGATATCTCTCTGTAAGTGAATCTAGTGGGTGTAAAGCGGCATAAACACAGCAGTGAAAAGCAGCTAAACCCCATTATATAAATCAATTACTTTTAAAAATCCGTGAAACAAAGACAGTGAAAGAGAGAGAAATGCTTACAAAATTCGTTCAGGGGCTGTGATGCCACCTGGATTGACCATATCTAGACCCACAGCTGATTGAGACATAAGCGTGGACACTCTTGGGGCTAAGAGGTTTGGGGAGGTTGGGTGAGCTAACGCAGACCCTTTAAAGTAATACGGCGTGGTACCCATCCCATGGGTCCCAAATCTCCAGGTTCAAGGGCATCTTCCTACATCGAAAACATTCATATGAAACCCAGAAGATGGTACACCGTGTGATCGGGAAAGGTTTCTAAAACGCACCTCATTTCTCATCTCCTTGTGCTCCGGTTCGCCACTCCAGCCGCTTTACTAGCAATCTCCCTCTTTGGAGAATCAGCACCTTTAACCTCCTGTTCCGTACAGGTTGCAATTTGTCCTGAGGATGAACGGGAAGAGGGGGAGCCAATGAGAGACTAGCTCTAGGTGTTGGAACAGGCACAGGTCACTCTATTTTCCCATCAGGAAGAAGAATTAACCACAGGCTCAGCCTGCCGCCCAGAGCCAGAATAGGGCCTGAAGCAATCCTGCGCTTTTGCGGCCAGCTCCCAAGAAAGCGAGTTGAAAAATGGAGCTCAGGGGCACTGCAATTCACAAACCTGCAGAGTAAGAAATGATAACTCTCGTCCACAAATAGATTGAGGGAAGGCAACGAAGAGGATTTGAAAGCAAGGCAGAATTGCAGGAAACAGATTTCAGGAGGTAGATTCGAATCGCCTTTAAAGCACAGGAAAAGCGGCAAAACCTCGACAATGATGCCCTTGGCCAAAAAGGGCGTATGCGTTCTTTCCTGAATAAATTTTGGAAAAAACGCAGATGCTCTTTTTGGCCAACTAAACAAGCGGGCAATGCAAATCAGCATTACAAAAATGTCTCACTTCGCATTGGTCAAAAGGCCCCTGCTGAAAAAGTGTAAAACCCAGAAATGCAGGACAGGCCATGGAGAAAAGGGAGCCTTGTTATGCTGATCGGCGGGATGTCAATTGCCACCGGCCACTCTTGAGAAGTGTATGCTGTAACTTAAAACTTCTAAAAAAGAGAGCTACAGAGCATACAGCACTTCCCCTCATGGGCGTATATCTTGGGAAAACCAAAAAATCGACAAGACACAGGCACCCCAATGTTTAGGGCTGCTCTGTTTAGAAATGCCTCGATTTGGGTACAACTTACATGTCCTTGGAAGGAAAAAGTGGATAAAGAAGATGTGGTACTTATGTACAATGGAATATTACTCAGCATTTAAATCAATGAAATAAGGCCAGTGGCAGCAACTCGTGGAGACTGAGGTACGATCATTCTAAGTGACATAAGTCAGACATAAAAAGAGACTTATCATAAGGTATCACTTATAGATAGTATCTAAAAATGCCTTCACATGAACGCAATTACAAAACAGAAACGGAGTCGCACATTTAGAAAACACACTTATGGCTGCTAAAGGAGAAAGGTGGGGCGGGGTGATGCATAAACCAGGAGGTTGAAATTAGCACAGATACGGTTCCATAAACAAAATAGGTATTCGACAGGACCTACTCTATAGCTCAAAGAGCTGGACTCAGCACCCTGTTGTCACCAGAAAAGGATATATAAGACTGGTAAGAATCTGTAAAAGAATTTATTGATGTCTCTCTTTAAGTGAATCAAGTGGATAGATGTAGAGCAGGAAGAAACACAGTATTGAAAATCAGCTATACCCCATTATAAAATTAAATAACAAGAACAAAATAAAGACAGTGAGAGAGAGAGAAATTCTTACAAAATTTGTTCAAGGGCTGTGATGCAGCCTGGACTGACCATATGTAGACACAGAGCTGGATGGGATCTAAGGCTCTACACTCGTTGGTCTGAGAGGCTTCGTGAGGATGGGACAGCAAATGCATCACTTTTAGAGTAATACTGCCTGGCCCCATTCCATGGGTCCCATACCTCCAGGTGCAGGGGACCCTTCCTACAGCTAAAACATGCATGGCACATCCAGAGGATGGTACACCGTCTGATCGGGAAGAGTTTGGAAAAGTCACCTCATCTCCACGTCTCCCGGTATTCGGGTTCCCCAGCTCCTTTCCTTAGAGTCTCCCCACTTTGGGAAGGCAGCACACTCAACAGCCGGTTTTGCACGGCTTGGAATTTTCCGGTGAAGAAGGGGAATGGCGGGATGGAATGAGACACAAGCCTTAGATGTTTGGACAGGCATATGCTACTCTAGTTTCCTACCTGGAAGAAGAATTTCCCTATCCTTCAGGTGCCCCAGTAACTGGAATGGGTCTGTAGAAATCCTGCCCCTTTGTGTCTGCTTCCCTAAACAAGTTGAAAACCGGTGCTCAGGGGCACTGCGATTCACAAACATGCAGGGTTGTAATTGACACCTCTAATGGAGTCATTTCTTGAGCCAAGTATTCGTAAAGGCCTTGTAAGCAAGGCAGAATTGCAGGAAAGGGATTTCAAGGGGTAGTTTGCACTCGTCATTAAAGCACATGCAAAGCTGCTGAACATCGCCAATGATGCAGTTTGCCAAAAAGGCCGTATGCGTTATTCCTTAATCTATTCAGGAAAAACCCTTACTCCATTTTTGGCCAACAAAACAGGCGGGGAATGTAAATTAATATTACAAAGAGATATCACTTCGCACCAGTCAGAATGGCCAACCTCACAAACTGTAAAACCTGAAATGCAGGACAGGGCGTGGAGAAAAGGGAACCCTGACAAGCTGATGGTGGGAATGTAAATTGCTAACAGCCACTCTGGAGAAGTGGGTGGTGATTCCTTAAAAATCTAAAAACCAGAGCTTCAGAGCATATGGCGCTTCCACTCCTGGGCCTGTATCTTGGAAAAAACGTAAATTGACAGGACCCAGGCACTCTAAAATTTATGCAGCCCTGTTTACAAGAGCCTCTACTCGGAAGCTACCTAAAAGTCCTTGGAAGGAAGAATGGATAAAGAAATTATGGTAGATATGTACAATGGAATATTACTCAGCTATGAAGTGAATGAAATAAGGCCATTTAGGGCCACTCAGAAGGACCTACATACATTCATACTAAGTGTCATAAATCAGGCAATGAAAAATATCATATGATATTACTTATCGGTGGAATCTAAAAATTGATAGAAAGGTACTATCTTACAACACAGAAACAGAGTCCCAGACTTAGAACACAAACTTATGGTTACCAAACTGGAAAGGTGTGTTGGAGGCATAAATCATGAGGTTGGAGTTAGTATATACATATTTACAGAGAGAAAACTTGTAATCAACATGGACCTGCTGTAGAGCACTTGGAGCTCTTCTCAACACCCTTTAGTAACCTCAATGGGAAAATAATTCTAAAAAGAATATATAGTTATCTCTGTATAAATGAATCATGTTGGTGTATGACAAAAATGAACACAACATGATAAATCAACTATATACTCCATTATAAATTTAAAATTAAATTAAAGAAAAGAAAAATGATCACTAAATTTGTTTAGTCGCAGTGAACGTACTAGTGTCACATCCCTGGACACAGACACAATTTGGTCCCAAGGCTGGACTGTTGTGGGCCTGAGGACCTCGGGAGGATATGCCAGCTAATTCGCCCCCCTTGAACATGTAGTACCTGGTCCCCTCTGCATGGGATCACTATCTCCAGATCTAAGTGTGCCCTCATACTACTAAACCAACCCTCTGACACCCAAAGGATGGTGGACTCTCTGGGCTGGATGACATTTGGAAAATCACCTGCTCTCAACATATCCTGGTGTTTGGGTTCCGACCTCCTGACTCCTTCGTAAGGGTCATCCCACTCTACAAGACAGCACCCTCAACAGGTGATTTTGCAGGGGTTTATACTTGTTCGGGGGATGAAGGGTAAGGGGGAAGAAGGAATGGGACAGAAGCCCTTACATGTTTGGTCAGGCACATTCCACTCTAATTTAATACCCAAGAACAGGACTTGCCCTACATCTAAGGTTGTGTCAGTAACCAGAGAGGGACAGTAGAAATCCTGCCGCCTTCTGTTTCCCATAACAACAATTCTAAAACTGGACCTTATACGCACTTCATATTCACAATGCCTGGGGAGCTGTAAATGACAACAGCCCTCAAAAAATGTCTTGGGGTAGGTAATCGAAGTAGACTTCAAAACAAGGCAACCTTTCAATAACCCTTTTTCAAGGGATAAATCTTACTGACACTGTTCAAAAAAAAAAGCACATATGAAGATACTCACCATTGCTTTATGTTAGACAAATGCAAATCAGATGTACAAAGAAGTATCACCTGGAACCACTCAGAATAGCCATCATCACAATGTCTACAAACAAGAAATGCTTCAGAGGGTGTGGAAAAAAGAGAAACCTACTACTTATTTTTTTTTTTAATCTGCCTTGGGTCTTCGTTGCTGCGCACGGCTTTTCTATAGTTGCAGCAAGCGGGGGCTACTCATCGTTGTGGTACGAAGCCTTCTCTTTGTGGTGGCTTCTCTTGTTGTGGAGCACAAGCTGTAGGCACACAGGCTTCAGTAGTTGTGGCTCGTGGGCTCTAGAGCGCAGACTGAGTAGTTGTGCATGGGCTTACTTGTTCTGTGGCATGTGAGATCTTCCCGGGCCAGGGCTCGAACCTGTGTCCCCTGAACTGGCAGGCAGATTCTTAACCACTGCGCCACCAATTCTATGCTATCGGTGGCAATGCCAATTGGTAACAGCCACTATGGAGCACAGAATGGAGGTTACCAGAGTAAGGGGAGGTGGGAGGGATAAATTGGAAATTGGGATTGACATATACACACCACTATATATAAAAGAGATAACAAATAAGGGCTTACTGTATAGCACAGGGAACTCTACTCAATACTCTGTAATGACCTGTATGGGAAAGGAATCCAAAAAGGATTGGATATATGTATAACTGCTTCACTGTGCTGTGCAGCAGAAAGTAACACAACATTGTAAATCAACTCTATTCCAAAAAAATTGAAATTGAAATGAAATGAAGTAAAATCAAATAAAATAGAGCTACCAGATGATCCAGCAAGTTCACTCCTGTGTGCATATCTGGAGGAAAGCATAAATCGAAAAGACACATCTTCCCCAATGTTCACTGCAACACGCTTTACAATAGCGAAGACATGGAAGCAACCAAAATGTCCATCAACATATGAATATAGGTAAAGAATATGTGATACATACATATAATGGAATATGACTCAGCCATAAAATAGAAGAAAATAATGCCAGTTGCAGTAACATGGATGGACCTAGAGATGATTGTACTAAGTGAAGTAAGTCAGACAGAGTAAGACAAATATTGGATGATATCACTTCTAGGTGGAAGCTAAAAATTGATACAAATGAACTAACTTACAAAAGAGAGGCAGACTCACAGACTTGGAAAACAAACTTATGGTTACCAAAGGGGAGAGGTGGGGGGTAGGGATAAATCAGGAGCTTGGGGTAAATATACGAATACTACTATATATAACAGATAAGCAACAAGGACCTACTGTATAGCACAGGGAGCTCTACTCAGTATTCTGGGAATACCGTTATCAGAAAAGAATCTGAAAAAGAATGAATATATGCATATGTGTAACTGAATCACTTGCTGTGCAGCTGAAATGAACACAACATTGTAAATCAACTATACTCCAATAAAATTTAAATTTCAAAATAAAGAAAATCACCTATATTTCAAAAGAAAATAAAAAGAATTCCCATCTCTTTATATGGCTTGATAGCTTACTTATTTAGTGCTCAATATTATCCCATTCCCAGAATATATTAATACTATATCATTTCATTCACCTATTGGAGGACACCTTAGTTTCATTCACATTTTGGCAATATTGAATTAGGTGCTATAAATATCCATATGCAGGTTTTCCTCTGGAAGTATGTTTTAAACTACTTTCAGTAAATATCCATGAGAACACTTGACGGATTGTACAGTAAGGGAATGCTCAATATTCTAGCAAGTGTCAATCAGACTACCAAAGTAGCTGTATTATTTTTCATTTCCACCAATGACAAATGACATTTCCTATTGTTCCACATCTCCTACAGAATTTGTTCTTGTCATTGTTCACATTTTAGCCATTCTAAGTGTTACATAGTGGTATGTAATTGTATTTTTAATTTGCTTTTTCATGGCAGCATGTAATCTGGATTATTCTTCTGTATACTTATATGCATAGTGTCTATTTTCTTTGGTGAGGTGTCCATAAAGTATATTGGTCCACATTTTATTTAGGTTGCTTTCATTTTTTTCTACCCAATCTGTATTTGTTTTATTTATTTTCGTGCCTTATTGCATTAACAAGGACTTGGAGTAAAATATGGAAAAGGAGTCATGAAAGGGGACATCCTTGCTTTTACCTGAACTTAGTGGAAAAGCTTCATGGTTTTGACCATTAATCATGATGTAAGATAAAAGTTTCCTGTAAATCTTTGTTATCAACTTGAGAAAGCTCCAGTCTATTTCTTTAACTGAGAGTTTTTATGAAGAATGGGTGTTAGATTTTTTCAAAGGTCTTCTGAATCTATTGATATGCTAATGATTGTCTTTAAGGTGTTGATATGATGGATATAATTATTTGATTCTAGAATGTTGAACCAGCCTTTCATACCTGGGATTATTTCCTCTCATTCATGATATAAAATTCTCTCAAAATATTGTTGGATTCGATTTGGTAATATTTTGTTGAGGATTTTTGCATTGATGTTCCTGAGAGATACTGGTCAGTTTTCTTTACTATTCATATGTTCTTCTAAGTTTGGATGTTGTGGATTTAGTGTCAGACATTCATTTGGGGAGATTCTCAGTCATTTTTAAAAAATATTTTCTGTTCTTTATTATCTTTATTCTCCTCCTGCTATACCCATTATGTATAGGTCACAGCATTTTTCATTGTTCCACAATTATTGATTACTCTGTTCTGTTGATTTCTTTCCTGCCCATTTTCTCTTTTCTTTTGAGATTTAAAGGTTTCTCCTGATATGTCTTCAAGCTCACAGATATTTCTCCTCAGCCAGCTCTTTGACTGCTAGAACAAAATACGAGAGACTTGGTATTTTATAAACAACAGAATATTTTTGTTTTCTCATAATTGCTGAGGCTGAAAGGTTCAAGAGCAAGTAACCAGGGGCTTCCCTGGAGGTGCAGTGGTTAAGAATCTGCCTATCAATAAAGGGGACAAGGGTTCGAGCCCTGGTCCAGGAAGATCCCACATGCCATGGAACAACTAAGCCCGTGCACCACAAATACTGAGCCTGTGCTCTAGAGTCCACAGGCCACAACTACTGAGCCTGTGAGCCACAACTACTGAAACCCACACGCCTAGAGCCCGTGCTCCGCAACAAGAGAAGCCACTCAATGAGAAGCCCGCGCACCGCACCAAAGACCCAACACAGCCAAAAAATTAATTAATTAATTATCTAATTAATTTTTTTTAAAAAAAGAACAAGTTGCCAGCTGACTTAGTGTCTGGCGAGGGACCAATTTCTGGTTCATAATGTGGGTCTTCTCGCTCGACAATGAAATCCTGGAATGGTCATAAGATCTTCTGTGTGCTACATTTATTAGGTCACTAATCCCATGTTTGAGCTCTCTGGCCTCATAACCTAATCACCTCCCAAAAGCCCCACCTCCTAATACCATCAACATGGGAGCTGGGTTTCAAAATTTTTAAATTAGAGGTACAAAGTATTTACACCATAACAGGGACCACAGAGTTAACTGATTTTTCCTTTCATGTTAAAGGTTTGCACATTTATATTTATTATATAATCCCAAAACCCTTGCTTTCTTTTTATAAGATTCTTTTTCCGTATACGCCAGTACAGACCACTGAGTAGAGTTCCCTGTGCTATAAAGCAGGTATTTATCTATTTTATATATAGTAGTGTGTATAAGTCAGTCCCAATCTCCCAATTTATCCCTTCCCCACTTATCCCCTGGTAACCATAAGTTTGTTTTCTATATCCATGATTCTATTTCTGTTGTGTAAATAAGTTCATTTGTACCTTTTTTTTTTCTTTTTTAGATTCCTCATATAAGCAATATCATATGATATCTGTCTTTCTGTGTCTGACTTGCTTCACTCAGTATAACAATCTCTAGGTCCATCCATGTTGCTACAAAACCCTTAATTGTTAAGGATAACTCTCAATTTTTCCCAGTATCATCAGCAATTCATTCTGGCAGACACGTGATAACACTTTTTAAACAGGGATATTGAGACCAAGGCTCCTGACCTGCAAACAAACAAAACATCATTCATATAGTGAAAACTTTGCAAATCAAAGGATGAAAGCACTTGGTCTAAATCCCTTTGCACCCACTGCTGACAGAGGGCAGAGGAGTTTGACTCACTAATCTTCCTTACGTGCACTTCTTCCTAATGGGGTATTCCATCTAAAACTTATAAGAAGCGGGGATGTATCATGGAACACACCAATCGCTACTACAGATTCTGAAGCAGCAAAAAAAAAAAAAAACAAAAACAAAAAAAAAAACATGATGAATCCATCCAAAGGGTTCCGTCCACATTGTTACAATAGTTTCCCTCACACTGTGAACCCTTTTCAAACCCTATCACTTGAACCTATTTTTATTTTTTTCAGCAAAAATAATGTTAATCTGCAGTCAGACACTCCAGTAATATTACACTATCCCTTGTGCAAGTATGTAGGGATTTGAGGAGCTATGGGAGGCCACCATGAGAGGTTGCCTAGAGTAATTCGGACATTTCATTTAATGTTGGTTCTTCTCCCTAAGATGTCTGCTATCCTCTTCTTTTTGTAGCTACTAGCATTGAGAAAGTGACCAAGATAAGGCCCTTCTCTTTTACTGCCCATGAATGCAACTGTGATTAACCCCACAGAACTTGGTGCTTCCAGAATCCCCTGAACCTACTGACCCTCCATGCATGGCATGACATAGATAAGGATGGTGACGTGTATCCTTGTATAGAGCATGTTATAAAATGTTTGACTCTTCCCTTCCTCATAATTCCAAAGAATAGATTTATTTGGATTTCTGCTTAATGCTGCTGGAGTTGGTACATAAGTTGAGGGAGGTATCAGGGCACACCAAAAGAGAGGGTAACTGCACAGAAAATACAAGCAGGTACATTTCTGTGTAGTTTCAAGCAGCTTATTTGCTATATCAACCATGGTGACATGTTGACCCTTCCTCTTTCTACTAGTAGTACAACAAACATAAAGGATATTTAGGCTGCTTGTTTTATCCCCACCTCTCACAATTGATCTGCATTAACATATAGGACAAGGAAGGGCCCATTCTACCATCTTAACCAATATTTGAGAACTAGAAAATGTCCAGATTTTGGGGGGTTTATTTTCATATTCCCCAATCAGGCCTATGAAGGAATCTTACCTATTGTGTTTAATGAAGTCATATCTCTGATGGCATCCCATCATCAACAAAACTGGAAAGAAATTTGAAGGGTCTTCGATTTTACCATATTTGAAATAACAATATTTTAGCCTGACACGTTTTTGGATTTTAGAAAAAAATATTTTAAATGAGACAAAAAATCATTTTTATGACACAAAAAGACAGCAATACTTTTATATTTTTATCTGTTCCACTTGCACACAAGTGTCTCATGGGGTTATGTACAGCTCTCCTGTTGGGTGCTGTGCATGGTGCAAGTATGGATTAAAGCTTAGGAATCTTAAGCTTCAGTCACCTGAAACATTTAAATTAGGATGCAAGCAATCCTGTCCAACATTTGAAAAGAGCAAGACACTCTCTTTATTTTATTTGTTAGGTAATTAATCTGTCTTTTCCCCAAGGAGAGAAACAAGTGGCATCTTCCATCAATGTGTTGCACAAATATCTTTGAACAGAGAGTGCAAGCAGAGGCTGATACAGGATGTGAAAAAAAAATGAGAGACCCTCTTGTGGCATTTTCTCCTAACTTATTGCAATCTCCCATTTAAAATGTGGGAATAATCAATCTTCTGAGGAAAAAGGCCCAAGGAAGGTTTTTGCTTCTGTGGAATAATGGGATTGCTAAAGATTTCAGGAGGCAAGACGAGTTAGTGAGAATGACCATGAGAAATCAGAGAAAAGTCAGATCCATGGATGAAGTGATGTTTACCACTGTGAATCAATGAGAAGTAGGAGCAAATGAAAAGAAAGCTGATACAACATTTTCTGAATAAATGTAACCTTTCAGCTGTCATAGAAAAATTAATACTCACTATGATACAACATATTTACTTTAGAAAGTTAACTTAAATTTAAAGCTTAATAATTACATTTATTGAAGAAATGAAAACATATTTGTGGTTTAGAATAAATAATGTGCTCTGCTACAGGTAAGAAGACTACATAAATCAATAGAAATAAGACTAAATAAATAAAGAGGAAAATAACAAATTAGATGTTATTAACATTGAAAACTGACACTCATCTAATGAAAGAGAAGGAGAGACAGAAAGAGAGAAGAACTCATCTCAAGCATGTATTAAAAACTCCTAAATAAGAAGTCTTCAGATGTTAAAAAAAAAAAAAAACAGGAAGTCTTCAATAAGAAGATAATGGAATAACAAAATGGGGGAAATATACCAAAAGATATTTCAAAAAAGAGAGTACAGAATGTTAAGTAAACATATCAATAGATGCTTGGCTTCTTAGTAGTCAATTAAATGCAAAAGCGTGATACCTGGAATTATCACTCACCAACCAGAAAGTTCAAATGAAAATGACAGGTATTATCAAGTTTGACAAGAATGTGTATAATCCTTGAATCTCATTCACTGCTGCTGAAGATGAAAAATCATACAAATGTTTTGAAAATATTTAGAAATATCTAAAAAGATAAACACAAGAAAGCTATGACTCGAACATTTTACTACTACGTGTATACTGAACAATAATTTATACACACATCACCAAAGCTCAAGTTCTAGAATTTATATACCAGTGCTGTTCTCAATAGACACAAACTGAAAATCACTCATATTGTAATACATATTGGAATAAATTAATTAATAGTTAAATATTTACATTATGGAATCCTATGCAACAGTGGCAATGCATGATCACAGCAACAGACAACCATATAGGCATATTCACAAACAACATAAAATAAAAAAGCCCAATCCAAAAGTGATTTTACTGTGCCATAACATTTATATCAAATACAAAATACAGGTAAAGTTATCTTTTTGTTAGGTACCAGAACAATATTAAACCTTAAGGGGAGTCACTAGAATGGGACCAGGGGACCTCTGAGTATCTGGCAATTTTCTGTGTCTTTATCTAGAAGCTATGTTTAGAGTGTATTCAGATGCTGAATTTTCTGAAATTTGTCATTTCCTTACAAACCATGCATGTTTTTCGTTGTTTTTTATACATAACAAAAACTAAAAAAGATAGACCAGGGAAGGTAATTGTATTGGCACTTTAATATCCATGCTTTTCAAGGTGGAAGTGAAAAGTATTAAATACTTGACATTGTGATTACTTCTTAAAAGTAAGGTGAAAATTTGAGGTTAATAAATAAGACATACTTCTTCATATATAATCCTCAAAGAGGAGGGGTAGAAAGGAGTATTATTATTTTTTCTTTAATACAGAATCGTTAAGATAGAAAATAATGAAAACAGACTAGGTTTAAAAAAGAGCACACTGGACTTCCCTGGTGGCACAGTGGGTAAGAATTTGCCTGCCAATGCAGGGAACAGGGGATCCATCCCTGGTCTGGGAAGATCCCACATGCCGCAGAGCAACTAAGCCCGTGTGCCACAAGTACTGAGCCTGTGCTCTAGAGCCTGCAAGCAACAACTATTGAGCCTGCATGACACAACTACTGAAGCCCATGCACCTAGAGCCCATACTCCACAACAAGAGAAACCACCGCAAGGAGAAGCCCGTGCACCACAACGATGAGTAACCCCTGCTTCTCTAGTAACAACTGGAGAAACCCTGTGCAGCAACGAAGACCCAACACAACCAAAAATTTAAAAAATTAAATCTTTTGACTTCTGAGATGACTCACTCACGTGGCTGTAGGTAAGAGGCCTCAGTTCCTTGCCACATGGATCTCTCCTTAGGGCTGCTTGAGTGTCCTCATGACATGGCAGCTGGCTTACCCCAGGATGAGTGATCTAGCAGAAACCAAAGCAGAAGCTGCAATGTCTTTTATAACTTTGGAAGCTGCACTTTGTCACTTCTGCCATTTCTTATTAGTTAAACAGTCAACCCTTTTCAAGTGCGAGGAGCCACACTGGTACATGGAGACTGGGAGATAATTAGGGGATAATTAGGTCCATCTTGGAGGCTGGCTACCAAAGTGGCTGACTAGCCAAAGTCTGAATTTTGTTTTCTTCACTTCTGGAGAGAAAATGGTCAGTGAACCTCATTGGTGGTCTTTGAGATGTACCAAAGCTACCTCTTGCTCTCACCCCCAGCTGTGTGGCTGACAGGGTCTTGGTGCTCCAGCCGGGTGTCAAGCCTGTGCCTCTAAGGTGGGAGAGCCGAGTTCAGGACTTTGGTCTACCAGAGACCTCTGGCACCTTGTAATATCAAATGGCGAAAGCTCTCCCAGAGATATCCGTCTCAACGCTAAGACCCAGCTCCACTCAGAGACCAGCAAGATCCAGTGCTGGACATCCCATGCCAAACAACTAGCAAGACAGGAATGCAGGCCCACCCATTAGCAGAGAGGCTGCCGAAAATCACAATAAGGTCACAGACACCCCAAAACACACCACCAGATGCGGATCTGTCCACCAGAAAGACAAGATCCAGACACACCCACCAGAACACAGGCACCAGTCCCCTCCATCAGAAAGCCTACACAACCCACTGAACCAACCTTAGCCACTGGGGGCAGACACCAAATACAACGGGAACTACGAATCTGCAGCCTCTGAAAAGGAGACCCCAAACACAGTCCCCAAAGCCAAATGAGAAGACACAGAAACACACAGCAGATGAAGGAGCAAGGTAAAAACCCACCAGACCAAACAAATGTGGAGGAAATAGGCAGTCTACCTGAAAAAGAATTCAGAGTAATGATAGTAAAGATGATCCCAAATCTTGGAACTGGAATGGAGAATAGACAAGAAACCTTTAACAAGGACCTAGAAGAACTAAAGAGCAAACAAACAATGATGAACAACACAATAAATGGAATTAAAAATTCTCTAGAAGGAAACAATAGCAGAATAACTGAGGCAGAAGAATGGATGAATGACCTGGAAGATAAAATAGTGGAAATAACTACTGCAAAGCAAAATAAAGAAAAAAGAATGAAAAGAATTGAGGACAATCTGAGACATCTCTGGGAAAACATTAAACGCACCAACATTCGAATATAGGGGTCCCAGAAGTAGAAGAGAAAAAGAAAGACACTGAGAAAATATTTAAAGGGATTATAGTTGAAAACTTCCCTAATATGGGAAAGGAAATCGTTAATCAAGTCCAGGAAGCGCAGGGAGTCCCATACAAGATAAACCCAAGGAGAAACATGCCAAAACATATATTAATCAAACTATCAAAAATTAAATACAAAGAAAAAATATTAAAAGCAGCAAGGGAAAAACAACAAATAACATACAAGGGAATCCCCATAAGGTTAACAGCTGAACTTTCAGCAGAAACTCTGCAAGCCAGAAGGGACTGGCAGGACATATTTAAAGTAATGAAAGGGGAACAGCTACAATCAAGATTACTCGACCCACCAAGGATCTCGTTCAGATTCGACAGAGAAATTAAAACCTTTACAGACAAGCAAAAGCTAAGAGAATTCAGCACCACCAAACCCGCTTTACAACAAATGCTAAAGGAACTTCTCTAGGCAGGAAACACAAGAGAAGGAAAAGACCTACACTAAGAAACCCAAAACAATTAAGAAAATGGTAATAAGAACATACATATCAATAATTACCTTAAATGTAAATGGATTAAATGCTCCAACCGAAAGACATAGACTGGCTGAATGGATCCGAAAACACGACCGGTATGTATGTGGTCTACAAGAGACCCACTTCAGACATAGGGACACATACAGATGGAAAGTGAGGGGATGGAATAAGATATCCCATGCAAATGGAAATCAAAAGAAAGCTAGAGTAGCAATTCTCATATCAGACAAAAAAGACTTTAAAATAAAGACTATTACAGGAGACAAAGAAGGACACTACATAATGATCAAGGGATCAATCCAAGAAGAAGATATAACAATTGCATATATTTAGGCACCCAACATAGGAGCACCTCAATACATAAGGCAAATGCTAACAGCCATAAAAGGGGAAATCGACAGTAACACAATCATAGTAGGGGACTTTAGCACCCCTCTTTCACCAATGAACAGATCATCCACAATGAAAATAAATAAGGAAACACAAGCTTTAAATGATACATTAAACAAGATGGACTTAATTGATATTTATAGGACATTCCATCCAAAAACAACAGAATACACTTTTTCTCAAGTGCTCCTGGAACATTCTCCAGGATAGATCATATCTTGGGTCACAAATCAAGCCTTGGTAAATATAAGAAAATTGAAATCGTATCAAGTATCTTTTCCGACCACAATGCTATCAGACTAGATATCAATTACAGGAAAAAAATCTGTAAAAAATAGAAACACATGGACGCTCAACAATACACTACTTAATAACCAAGACACCACTGAAGAAATCAAAGAGGAAATAAAAAAATACCTAGAAACAAATGACAATGAACACATGAAGACCCAAAACCTATGGGATGCAGCAAGAGCAGTTCTAAGAGAGAAGTTTATAGCAATACAATCCTACCTCAAGAAACAAGAACTATCTCAAATAAGCAAGTTAACCTTACACCTAAAGCAATTAGAGAAAGAAAGAAAAAAAAAAAAACAAAGTCAGCAGAGGAAAGACATCATAAAGATCAGACCAGAAATAAATGAAAAAGAAATGAAGGAAACAACAGCAAAGATCAAAAAAACTAAAAGCTGGTTCTTTGAGAAGATAAACAAAATTGATAAACCATTAGCCAGACTCATCAAGAAAAAAAGGGAGACGACTCAAATCAACAGAATTACAAATGAAAAAGGAGAAGTAACAACTGACACTGCAGACATACAAAGGATCATGAGAGATTACTGCAAGCAACTATATGCCAATAAAATGGACAACCTGGAAGAAATGGACAAATTCTTAGAAAAGCACAACCTTCCAAGACTGAACCAGGAAGAAATAGAAACTACAAACAAACCAATCCCAAGCACTGAACTTGAGACTGTGATTAAAAATCTTCCAACAAACAAAAGCCCAGGACCAGATGGCTTCACAGGCAAATTCTATCAAACATTTAGAGAAGAGTTAACACCTATCCTTCTCAAACTCTTCCAAAATATAGCAGAGGGAGGAACTCTCCCAAACTTATTCTATGAGACCACCATCTCCCTGACACCAAAACCAGACAAAGATGTCACAAAGAAAGAAAACTACAGGTCAATATCACTGATGAACATAGCTGCAAAAATCCACTGCACAATACTAGCCAACAGAATGCAACAGCGCCTTAAAAGGATCATACACCATGATCAAGTGGGGTTTATCTCAGGGATGCAAGGATTCTTCAGTACATGCAAATCAATGTGATACACCATATTAAAAAACTGAAGGAGAAAAACCATATGGTCGTCTCAATAGATGCAGAAAATGCTTTCGACAATATTAAACACCCATTTATCATAAAAACCCTCCAGAAAGTAGGCATAGAGGGAACTTTCCTCAACATAATAAAGGCCATATATGACAAACCCACAGCCAGCATCGTTCTCAATGGTGAAAAAGTGAAAACATTTCCACCAAGATCAGGAACAAGACAAGGTTGCCCACTCTCACCACTATTATTCCACACACTTTTGGAATTTTTAGCTACAGCAATCAGAGAAGAAAAAGAAATAAAAGGAATCCAAATCGGAAAAGAAGAAGTTAAGCTCTCACTGTTTGCAGATGACATGATACTATACATAGAGAATCCTAAAGATGCTACCAGAAACCTACTAGAGTTAATCAATGAACTGGTAAGGTTGCAGGATACAAAATTAATGTACAGATATCTCTTTCATTCCTATACACTAAAGATGAAAATTCTGAAAGAAAAATTAGGGAAACACTCCCATTTACCACTGCAACACAAAGAATAAAATACCTAGGAATAAACCTACCTAAGGAGACAAAAGACCTTTACTCAACAAACTATAAGACACAGATGAAAGAAATCAAAGATGACACAAACAGATACAGAGATATACCATGTTCTTGGATTGGAAGAATCAACATTGTGAAAATGACTCTACTACCCAACGCAATCTACAGATTCAATGCAATCCCTATCAAACTACCAATGGAAGTTTTCAGAGAACTAGAACAAAAATATTTCACAATTTGTATGGAAACACAAAAGACCCCGAACAGCCAAAGCAATCTTGAGAAGAAAAACAGAGCTGGAGGAATCAGGCTCCCTGACTTCAGACAATACTACAAAGCTACAGTAGTCAAGACAGTATGGTACTGGCACAAAAACAGAAATATAGAGCAATGGAACAGGAGAGAAAGCCCAGACATAAACCCATACACATATGGTCACCTTATTTTTGATAAAGGAGGCAAGAATATACAATGGAGAAATCACAGCCTCTTCAATAAGTGGTGCTGGGAAAACTGGACAGCTACCGGTAAAAGAATGAAATCAGAAGACTCCCTAACACCATACACAAAAATAAACTCAAAATGGATTAAAGACCTCAATGTAAGGCCAGACACTATCAAACTCTTAGAGGAAAACATAGGCAGAACACTCTATGACATCAATCACAGCAAGATCCTTTTTGACCCACCTCCTAGAAAACGGAAATTAAAAAGAAACATAAACAAATGAGACCTAAGGAGACTTAAAAGCTTTTGCACAGCAAAGGAAAACGTAAACAAGACGAAAAGGCCACCCTCAGAATGGGAGAAAATATTTGCCAACGAAGCAGCTGACCATGGATTAATCTCCAAACTTTACAAGCAGCCCATGCAGCTCAATATCAAAAAACAAACAAACAAACAAACAACCCAATCCATAAATGGGCAGAAGACCTAAATAGACATTTCTCCAAAGAAGATATACAGATTGCCAACAAACACATGAAAGAATGCTCAACATCACTGATCATTAGAGAAATGCAACTCGAAATTACAATGAGGTATCACCACACACAGGTAAGAATGGCCATCATCAAAAAAATCTACAAACAATAAATGCTGCAGAGGTGTGGAAAAAAAGGGAACCCTCTTGCACCGTTGGTGGGAGTGTAAATTGATAGAGCCACTATCGAGAACGGTATCGAGGTTCCTTAAAAAACTAAAAATAGAACTACCATATGACACAGCAATCCCACTACTGGGCATATACCTGGAGAAAACCATAATTCAAAAAGAGTCATGTTCCACAATGTTCATTGCAGCTCTATTTGCAATAGCCAGGACATGGAAGCAACCTAAGTGTCCATCAACTGATGAATGGGTAAAAAAGATGTTGCACATCTTCAATATAAAATGGAATATTACTCAGCCATAAAAAGAAATGAAATTGAGTTATTTGTAGTGAGATGGATGGACCTAGAGTCTGTCATACAGAGTGAAGTAAGTCAGAAAGAGAAAAACGAATACTGTATGCTAACACATATATGTGGAATCTAAAAAGAAAAGGAAAAGAAACGGTTGGGAAGAACCTAGGGACAGGACAGGAATAAAGACGCAGACATAGAGAATGGACTTGAGGACATGGGGAGGGGGAAGGGTAAGCTGGGACGAAGTGAGAGAGTGGCATGGACTTATATATACTACCAAATGTAAAATAGCTAGCTAGTAGGAAACAGCTGCATAGAAGAGGGAGATCAGCTCAGTGCTTTATGACCACTTAGAGGGGTGGGATAGGGAGGGCGGGAGGGAGACGCAACAGGGAGGAGATATGGGGATATATGGATATGTATAGCTGATTCACTTTGTTCTAAAGCAGAGACTAACACACCATTGTAAAGCAATTATAGTCCAATAAAGATGTTAAAATTAAATAAATAAATGAATAATTTATGCCCCCCCCTCCAAATTAAATCTTTTTTTAAAAATAAATAAATAAAAAAGAGCACTCAATGACATGGAACGCTAAACCTAAGTATTTTCAGTACCATAGTAAATGTAAATGGATTAATATCTCCTATTAAAGTGTAATTTTTTATATTATGTGCAATTAAATTTTTTTCACAATATACAGGTAAAATAAAAGAATTACATTAGAAAGGAGAAAACATTCCATGTATTTAAAAACAATAAAACAATAAGCATATAATATGCATCTTAGATATAAGTAGTCTTTAAGTTCAGAACAATTTGTCATTATTGTAATTAGTATTATTATACCAATTTCTTTAAAACATTTCAATACTTGTTGTATTTGAAAAAATATTTTAATATTTTTTCTTCTCTCTTTTGTGGTCTAATACATGGTAAGTATTTAGCTGCTAACATAACTTAAAAATATATTTTGTTTTTTTACAGCCGAACAAAACTGAATCAAGAAGAAATAGATAACTTGAACATACTGATCACTAAAAGCAAAATAGAGGGCTTCCCTGGTGGCGCGGCGGTTGAGAATCTGCCTGCCAATGCAGGGGACACGGGTTCGAGCCCTGGTCTAGGAAGATACCACATGCCGCGGAGCAACTGGGCCCGTGAGCCACAACTACTGAGCCTGAGCGTCTGGAGCCCGTGCTCCACAACAAGAGAGGTCACGATAGTGAGAGGCCCACGCACCGTGATGAAGAGTGGCCCCCGCTCGCTGCAACTAGAGAAAGCCCTTGCACAGAAACGAAGACCCAACACAGCCAAAATAAATAAATAAATAAATAGAATTTTTTAAAAAATAGAATCGGTAATTTAAAAAAACTCCCTACCAACAGAAGTCCAGGATCAGATGGTTTCACAGGCAAATTCTACCAAATATAAAAAGCAGAACTTACTTACACTGATTCTTCTCAAACTCTTCGAAAAGATTGAAGAGTAAGGAATACTTCCAAAGACATTCTATGAAGCCACTATCACGCTGATATCAAAAACAGATGGGGAGGGGGGACTTCCCTGGTGGCACAGTGGTTAAGAATCTGTCTGCCACTGCAGGGGACATAGGTTCGAGACCTGGTCTGGAAAGATCCCACATGCCATGGAGCAACTAAGCCTGTGTGCCACAACTACTGAGCCTGCGCTCTACAGCCCACGAGCCACAACTACTGAGCCTGATAGCCACAACTGCTGAAGCCCACGCACCTAGAGCCCATGATCTGCAACAAAAGAAGCCACCACAATGAACAGCCTGCACACCACAACGAAGAGTAGTCCCCGCTCACCACAACTAGAGAGAGCCCGAGCACAGCAACGAATGCCCAATGCATCCAGAAATAAAGAAAGAAAGAAATTTACTTAAAAAAAAAAACAAATAAAACAGATGGGGACTTTTCTGGTGGTCCAGCAGTTAAGATTTCGCCTTCCAGTGCAGGGGGTGCCTGTTCGATCCCTGGTTTTGGAGCTAAGATCCCACATGCCTCACAAACAAGAAACCAAAACATAAAACAGAAGCAATATTGGAACAAATTCAATAAAGACTTTAAAAAAAAACACAGAGAAAGACACTACCAAAAAAGAAAACTGCAGGCCAATATCGTTGATAAATATAGATGCAAAAATTCTCAACTGAATATTAGAAAACCGAATCCGACAACACATAAGAGGATCATACACCATGACCAAATTTGATTCACCCCAGTTTCACACAGCTGTTTCAACATATGCAAATCAATCAACATGATACACCCCATCGACAAAGGAAACACAAGAAACAAACGACCATCTCAGTAGATGGCGAAAAAGCATTTGAAAAGCTTCAACATCCATTCATGGTAAAAACACTTACCAACGTGGGTACAGAGGAAACATATCTCAACATAATAAAAGCTATTTATGACAAACCCACAGCCAATATAATACTCAACGTTCATAAGCTGAAAGCCTTCCCGCTAAAATCTGGAACAAGACAAGGATGCCCACTCTCACGTCTTCTCTTCAACATAGTATTGGAAGCCCTAGCCACAACAATCAGACAAGAAAAAGAAATAAAATCTAACCAAATTGGAAGGGAAGAGGTAAAGTTGTCATTATATGCAGATGACATGATAATATATATAAAGGAAACCCTAAAAATTCCACACAAACACTACTAGAACTGATAAACAAATTCAGCAAAGTAGCAGGATACAAGATTAACATATATAAATTGGTTGCCTTTCCTGGTTTTTCTTTCTTTTTTTTTTTTAAATTTTATTTTGGCTGCATTGGGTCTTCATTGCTGTGCACGGGCTTTCTCTAGTTGTGGCCAGTGGGGACTAGACTTTCTTGTGGTGCGCAGGCTTCTCATTGCAGTGGCTTCTCTTATTGTGGAGCACGGGCTCTAGGCATGCAGGCTTAAGTAGTTGTGGCACATGGGCTCAGTATTTGTGGCTCACTGGCTCTAGAGTGCAGGCTAAGTAGTTGTGGCACACAGGTTTAGTGGCTCCACGGCATGTGAGATCTTCCTGCATCAGGGCTCAAACCCGTGTCCCCTGTATTGGCAGGCGGATTCTCAACCACGGAGCCACCAGGGAAGTCCCTGGTTGCATTTCTTTACACTAACAATGAAATATCAGAAAGGAAATGTAAACAAGCAATCCTTTTATTAATGGCATCAAAAAAATAAAATGCTTAGGAATAAACCTCACCAAGGAGGTGAAAGACTTATATACTGAGAACTACAAAACATTAGTAAAGGAAGCTGAAGATGATTCAAAGAAATGGAAAGACATCCCACGCTCTTGGATGGGAGGAATTCATACTGTTAAAATGGCTATACTACCCAAAGCAATCTACAGATTTAATGTGATCCCTATCAAATTACCCATGACATTTTCCCCAGAACTAGAACAAATAATCCTAAAATGTATCTGGAACCATAAAAAGTCAGAAATGTGAACACAATCCCCAGGAAAAAGAACAAAGCAGGAGGCATAACCCTCCTAAACTTCAGAAAATACTACAAAGTTACAGTAATCAAAGCCGCATTGTATTGGCACAGAAAGAGATACCTGGATCAATGGAATAGAATAGAGAGCTAAGAAATAAACCCTCACACCTATGGTCAATTAATCTTTGACAAAGGAGGCAAGAATATACAATGGGGAAAAGGCAGTCTCTTCAGCAAGTGGTGTTTTGAAAGTTGGAGAGCCGTATGCAAATCAGTGAAGTCAGAACATACCCTCACACCATACACAAAAATAAACTCAAAACGGCTTATATGCTTAAATATAAGATAGGACACCATATAACTCCTAGAAGAGAACATAAGCAAAACATTCTCTGACATAAGTCATACCAAAATTTTCCTAGGTAGTTCTCCCTAGGCAGTACAAATACAGTAAGTCACCTACATACGAACCTTCAAGTTGCAAACTTTCAAAGATGCAAACGTCCATTCGCGTGTCCAATCATGTAAGTTAGTTCACGTGTCTGGCATACATTGTCACGTGCGTGCTTCCTCTATATGTGGTTGTGCTTTTGTGTACTTTGCAGTACTGTATAGAGTACAGTAGTACAGTACCTTTATTTCAAGCCCAAGATGTCTGGAAGCAAGCGTAAAAGCAGAGGTGATGTAGCTGGTACTGTTAAGAAGCGCCAAGCGATAATGACGGAAACAAAAGTGAAAGTAATTGAGAGAGTGGAGCGAGGCAAAAAGATGTTAGACATCGCTCATTCTTATAATATGAATCATTCAATCATTGGCACGAATCTAAAGAACAAGGACAAGATCATGGAACATGTGAAGTCTGCTGTGCCGACGATGTTGACACAATATCCAAGAAGCATGGAAAAGTGATGGAGGAGATGGAGAAACTTCTCAGTGTGCGGATGCAGGCTCAACATCAGCGCTGAGTCCTTCTCAGCTTAACGCTGATTCAAGAGAAAGCTAAAAGCCTTTATGAAGACTTGAAGAAGAAACATGGCAAAGAATCAGAGGGCACATCTTTTAATGCCAGCCATGGCTGGTTTCATCGGTTCAAGGCTAGAGCCAGCCTTCACAATGTAAAAGTAAGTGGAGAGACAGCAAGTGCAGATAGGATAGCTGTCCAGGAACTTCCAGAAACACTTTGAGAAATTATTGATGATGGTGTGTATTTACCCAACCAGGTTTTTAATGTGGATGAGACACAACTGTAGTGGAAGAGGATGCCAGACCGAAGTTACGTCAGTAAGGAGGAAAAGTTGATGCCGGGCTGTAAAGCAGCAAAGGATAGGCTAACTGTTGTTTGGTGGCAATGCTTCCGGTGAATTGAAGCTGAAACCTCTCTTAGTTTATCATTCACAGAACCCAAGAACCCTTAAAAACATAGCCAAGGGCTCTCTTCCTGTTGTGTGGAAGCGTAACCCCAAATCCCGGATTACACAGGCCACGTTCCAGGACTGGTTTTGCCACCACTTTATCCCAGATGTAGAGAAATATTGCTTGGAGAAGGATGTTCCAGCAAAACATTCTTTTGCTGCTCGACTATGCTCTGGGCCACCCCCCATTCATGGATGACTTTCATCCCAACGTCAAAGTACTGCATCTGTCACCAAATACTACATTGCTCATCCAACCTATGGACCAGGGCGTTATAGCGACTTTCAAGAAATATTATTTATGTCACACTTTTTGTCAGGCAGTAAAGGTAAGTGACAAATCAGGAACAACCTAGGGACAGCTTTGGGAGGACTATAACATCTACAAGACCACAAAAAACATTGACTTTGCATGGTGTGAGGGTATGGCGGTCACGATGAATGGGGTTTGGAAGAACCTTTGCCCACAGTTTGTTCATGATTTTTGTGGATTTGAGAAGGTAGATCAGAAGTCCGAAGAGGTCTTCAGCAACGTAGTGACCCTCAGCGAGAAGCTGGAGCTAGATCTGCAAGAGGACGATTTCGCTGAACTCCTTGCTGTGCAACATGAGGAGCTTACTGATGGAATTGGAGGCCCAGAGAAAGGATGAAGAGGGACAGGAGGAAGAAAAAGTAACTGAAGAACTGAAGAGATTCACGACACAGAAAATGGCAAGGGAATCTTCGTTATTTGAGGAAGCACTGTTAGTTTTTGAGGCACAGGACCCGAACCTAGAATGGGACCCAAAGGTGGCAGCAGCCATTCAGATTGCAATCCAGTGTTACCTTGTCATCTATGATGAGAAAAAAAGAGCTACTACCCAGACATCAATGGATCATTCTTTCAAGAGGGTAGATAGAATTAAATCCAGCAAGGAACCAGAACCTTTGCCATCAACGGCAGGTATGAGTGAAATTGCAGCTTGCCCTCCGTCTCCTACTGTTGATAATCCTTCACCCCTACCATCTCCCACCTCCCCTCCCTCCTCCAATCAGTAACTCTGCTCGCCTGTTCCTTCGATGCCAGCCCGAGTATCCTAGCTGTTGTACTGTATTACTGTACTTTTCAAGTTACTGTACTGTAAGATTAAAAATGCTTTCTTTGTTTTTGTGCTTGTTTTTTATGTATTGTTTGCGTGAAAAGTATTATAAACCTATTACGGTACAATACCATACAGCCGACTGTGTAAGTTGGGTACCTAGGCGAACTTTGTTGGACTTACAAACAAATTGAACTTACAAATGCACTCTTGGAACAGAACTTGTTCATATGTAGGGGACTTACTGTAAAAGCAAAAGAGAAACAGGAACTAATCAAACTTATAAGCTTTTGCACAGCAAAGGAAACCATAATCAAAATGAAAATACAACCTATGGACTGGGAGAAAATATTAGCAAATGATGAGACTGACAAGGGCTTAATTTCCAAACTATACAAACAGCTCATACAACTCAATAACAAAATAACAAATAACTCAATGGAAAAATGGGTAGAAGACCTAAATAAACATTTCTCCAAAGAAGACATACAGAGAGCCAATAGGCACATGAAAAGGTGCTCATCATCACTAATTATTAGATAAATGCAAATCCAAATTACAATGAGGTATCACTTCACACTGATCAGAGTGGCCATCATTAAAAAGAAAATCTACAATTAACAAATGCTGGAGGGGGTATGGAGAAAAGGGAACCCTTCTACACTGTCGGTGGCCATGTAAGTTGGTGCAGCCACTATGGAAAACAGTATGGAGGTTCCTCAAAAAAACTGTAAAGAGAGTTGCCATATGATCTAGCAATCCCACTTGTGGACATATATCTAGACAAAACTATAATTCAAAAAGATACATGAAACCCTATGTTCATAGCAGCACTATTTATAACAGCCAAGACATGGAAACAACCTAAATGTTCATTGAAAAATGAGTGTATAAAGAAGGTGTGGTATACGTATACAAAAGATATTACTCAGACATAAAAAAGAATGAAATAATGCCATTTGCAGCAACATGGATGGACCTAGAGATAATGATACTAAGTGAAGTAAGTCAGAGAGAGAAAGACAAATACCATATAATATCACTTACATGTGGAATCGAAAACAGGACACAAATGAGCATGTCAGCGAAACAGAAACAAACACACAGATATAGAAAAGAGAGTTGTGGTTGCCAAGGAGAGAGTGAAGGAAAGATTGGGAGTTTTGGAATAGCAGAAGCAAACTATTCTACATAGGATGGACAACCCACCAAGACCTACTGTATAGCACAGGAAACTATATTCAATACCCTGTGATAAACCATAATGGAAAAGAATATATAGAGATATATAGATATAGATATATAGATATAGATAGATAGATAGATAGATAGATATAAAACTGAATCACTTTGCTGCACAGCAGAAATTAATACAACAATGTGTAAAGGCTGCAGAGGGTGTGGAGAAAAGGGAACCCTCCTGAACTGTTGGTGGGAATGTAAACTGATAGAGCCACTATGGAGAACAGTATGGAGATTCCTTAAAAGCTAAAAAATAGAACTACCATACGACCCAGCAATCCCACTACTGGGCATATACCCGGAGAAAACCATAATTCAAAAAGATACATGTACCACAATGTTCACTGTAGCACTATTTACAATAGCCAGGACATAGAAGCAACCTAAATGTCCATCGACAGATGAATATATAAAGAAGATGTGGCACATCTATACAATGGAGTATTACTCAGCCATAAAAAGGAACAAAATTGAGTTATTTGCAGTGAGGTGGTTGGACCTAGAGTCTGTCATACAGAGTGAAGTAAGTCAGAAAGAGAAAAAACAAATACTGTACGCTAACACATATATATGGAATCTAGAAAAATGGTACTCACGAACCTAGTGACAGGGCAGGAATAAAGACACAGATGTAGAGAACGGACTTAAGGACACAAGGGGCAAGGGGAGACAGGGACGTAGTGAGAGAGTAGCACTGACATATATACACTACCAAATGTAAAATAGCTAGTGGTAAGCTGCCGCATAGCACAGGGAGATCAGCTCGGTGCTTTATGTCTCCCAGAGGGGTGGGATAGGGAGTGTGGGAGGGAGGCTCAAGGGGGGAGGGGGATATGGGGAATATATGTATACATATAGCTGATTCACTTTGTTGTAAAGCAGAAACTAATACAGTGTTATAAAGTAAGTATACTCCAATAAACATGTATTTAAAAAAACCCACAAAATTGTAAATCAACTACACTTGAAAATATTTCTTAAGTGCAAACAATTTTCTGAATGTAAGTTTTACTGTGTGTGTGTGTACCACAGGTTCAATATATATGAATTATGTCAAATTGATTACATTGCTTTTCAAAATAAAGAGTTTTTGATATTTCACATCTGCCTCATGTTATAAATGCAGAAAAACTATATTATTTTTTTCTAAAGTTCAGAAATAGCCATTTTGCTCATTCGGTATGCTATAAACCATTAACTATTAAAAAGGGATTCGTGACCTCTTCCTTCCAAAGAAATATTTCTCCACTCACACAAGTTTAATAGAATGTTCCACCATGAACTGACTTCCCACCTTAGAGACACGAGATTTGCATCCTGAAATCTCTTTCTTGCAAAAATGTCCAATTATCATCCTAGCATTACAGAAAAGAAATGCTTTTTTCCAGATCTCAAATTCCATACAACTTTAGTCAAGACATCATGTATGTTTTTTTTTTCACACGCACACAGACTGTATTTTATTTTTACAAGAGATAAATCAACTGACACCAAGCACTGTAAATGGATGACCACAACAAAAGCAACAATGGTTGCAATTACCAAACACGAAACACACTCATACTATGTCATAATATTGACATTCAGTCCAGTAATCCTCCACTGTAACAGCTCATTTACTTTGCAGTGAAAGACATCATGCATTTTTAAATAATCAGCACTCACCTGAGGTCTTTAAAAATCAACATAAACATAATGTTGTGTTCTCTTTCATTTACTCTGGTTCTAAGTGGTCATTTCTAAACGAAAGTATTTAAGTATGTTAACGTCATCTTATAACATCATATTTCAAATGACTACCGTGTCTCCAAAGATGAAATATGAGGAACTCACAATTAGGCTCTCCAAAGTTTTGCTCTCTGAATGTGTATGACCCTTCTGCTGAACTCCACACTGTTCATTATTCTCTGAGAATATTCTTTTTCTTGTATGGCCATCTCACATGCTCTTACATTTCGTGAAGTTTTTTCCTACAATGTTATGCCTAGTTTATTTCTGAGAATATGCATTATTTCAGAATGATATTTATAGACACAAAGACTTCTCTATAATTCCCTGAGAGTTTCAAGAACTTCTTCTTTTTTTTTTTTTTAATACCTAGATTCTGAAGCTCTCCACAAAGCATTACTAAACTTGCATTTACATAAGTATCTACATATTAATCACACATTAATGCATTCACAATTGTATTATGATTTATTGCTAATTTTGGAGCTGTCTTATATACCACCCTCTTGGAAATCACTTTAATATTTGCACTTAGGACTTGAAAGAGAATGGATAAATAAAAACCTGAAGAATATGCAAATACAATTTATATATTTCTCATAAAATTAGGTGATTATCTAACCTTTATCCAGAAAAAAAGAAGAGCCCAGATACTCTGCAGGCATGATCCTCGAGAATGTGTGGTCTTCCAGCAGGAAAACATGCAGTAATCCATGTGGCAGAGTTTACCTGTGACAAGCTGGGGTTAGTGACCTATGCATTCCTTACATGCAACATATCAGGAGTGGAAAAAGGGAATTTGTCCGTTGTGGCAATAAGTATAATGAAGATTTGTAGCAGGTCATGCTCATATGTTCAACACAGGTACAATCAAAAGTTTGCTCAATTCTGGTAGATCTAAGTCTGTATCTGTTACCTTTGTCTTTAACGAGGAAATGTCAGAACTGACTTACCAAAAAAAAAGTGTTTTGTTTGTTTGTTTGTTTTAATTAGAGTCACGGTGAGTAAGGCAGAGTTCAGAACAGCTAATGTGACTTAGTGATTCTCTCATCAGGAAATACAGTTTCTACTTCCCTGTTTATTCTCCACATCCTGTAGTAAGTCAAGTTTCAATGAAAGATAAATCTACAGCGTGAAAAGAAAAGAAAACTTACAGGTGTTGATAGGGTCATTTTGACAGGTTTTACCACGTATGTCAGTGTTTCTGGGGATGGACACAAGCCAGAGCTCCCTACTCTGACATTTTCACTGATGTCATTCCCCTTGATCCTCAATTTGAAAGTGGATAAAAATGCTTTCTATGCTTTCTTCTTTAAGAAATTAAATAAAGAATGTTTTCTAGACATGATCCTCTAATGATCTGCAGTCAGTGGTCATCAACAGACGAAAAGCACAGAATCTCATCCCCACAGAAGGGTGACATTCAGTCAGGTAAGAAAATTCTCCCGGAAATCAGAGCTTCATCTTTAACATGCAATCAAAGGCTTTCACAGGTTCTTCATCACTCTGCACTCAGCCCTACCATATGGGATTGGCTCTGAGAATCTCACATCAGATGACTGACAAACATGTCATAGTACACTGATCTGGTACCAGATCCTGCCTCTCTTAATGATCTCCCACAGGGACATTGGAATATTCTAGGATATTTCCTGGAGCCCTCTATTCTACACAGGTACACTTCCAAGTAGAAACAGAAGCTTGGATTCTCACTGGGACCCCTGCTCTGTCCAACCAACCTCTCTAGAAATATGATGTTCTAATCTCTCCTGATTAGAACATTTCAAGGTCTCTCCCTGTGCTAATTTAGTAAAGGTAAAAGAGAAACAAGAAAGAGCAAACTATGCAGGGAGCAATATATAAGATTCCTTTACTTAACGTATTTATCTGATATACCCAAATACTGAGAAATATAGATTCATTTCATAATGTTCAAGAAAAGAGGAGGAGGAACCTCCATGCCAACAGTATATATAAAATGGAATCAATATTGCATAAGCTCCAGCTTAAGCTTAGCTACGAGGTACTAACCCTTCTCATAAAGAAGCAATAGTTCTCCATCATTTGAAGCACACTGAGGACTCAGACAGCTGGACACTGAAGGTGTAGCCTCCTCACTCGAATTCTGTACCTGCATCACAGAGCAGTGAAATATTCCCAAAGAATTATTAAGGATGAGGGGGGGGGAGGCGAAATAAAAAAGATGAATCCATCGTCTGTCCTACTGTCTGTTCTGTCGGATATTACCACCATCTTGGCCCAATATGACCTTCCCACTTTTCTCTGGGTCTCCCTACTTTCCACCTCCATCCTCTCATTATATCTTACCTACACTTGGGAACGACTCTAGTTTTTCCACTTATCTTTATCAACAAGTAATCCAAATAGCAACTGTGTATATAACTCCTTAGAAACCTCAGGTCTGACTCAGTAATAATACATGACCTTCAAAGTCCAAAGTTTTCCTAATTCCCTTTATTATTATTTTTTTCTAATTGCCATGTACTTACACTCTTAAGACCTCCACTGTTCTCAGGTTCGTCTTCCCTGCAAAATCTGTCAACCTAGACATAGACTTAAGTACCACCCTCTAATTATCTCCTAGGGAATCCAGTTTTTAAAAAAGCCTCAGCAAGCCTTATGGACTTTATTAAAGACTCTTTAAGATAACCCATGGGAGATAGCAGCACACCCACAGATATCTACCTAATACACCCTCAGAGTAATTTTTTTTTTCTCTTTTATAAAGTCTCTTCTGGCCAATGAAGACTCTCAGCTCTTCTTCTTCAACATATGCAGTGTCTCACCCTTCTGATTACTCTCTGCTCTATCCCAGGTCCACTCCCTTTCCTGATATTACATTCTTTCCCAATTTTGTATGTTGGTAAAATCAAATAACATAAAATATAACATGTTAGTTATTATAAAGTGCACCGTTCAGTGATATTAAATGCATTCATATTATTGGGCGATCAACATCCCCCTTTATCTTTCTAATTCTTTTCTACGTTTTAAAACTGTAACTCTATATCCTTTAAATATAACTTTCCTTTTTGTTCCATAACCACCTGAAAAGCGTCATTACCCTCCCAATTTCTATGGTTTTGACTACACTAAGTACCCCCATATAATTGAAATAAGTAGTTGTATTGTTATGACTCACTAAAAGTCACAAAAATGGCATTTTTGGTAGCTAAATTTCCTCAAGATTCATCCATGTTGTAGCATATTCCTAGATCTTTTCCTTTTTAACACTGAATAATATTGTATTATATGGGTATACCACACTTTGCTTATCCAGGAACTAGTGGATGAACACTTAGGTTGCTTTCATATTTTAGCTACTGTGATTATTACTGCTCTAAACACTGGAGTACAAATATTTCTTTAAGACCCTGATTTCAATACCTTTGGGTATACCTCATAGTAAAATTCCTGGATCATGTAGTAAGTCTATTTTTCAATATCTGAAAAATTGCCATACTCTTTTGCAAAGCAGCTGTATCATTCTGCATTCCCTCTGACATAGCACAATTGTTCCAACTCCCTCACATCCTCACCAATAGTTGTTTTCTGCTTGTGTATGTGTGTGTGTGCTTGTGTGTATATGCATGCACACAAATATATAAACATGCATTTAGTGATATGGAGCATCTATTCAAGTGCTTAGTCATTTGTACATCTTTGTGAAGAACCATCTATTCAAGTCTTTTATCCATTTTTGAATCAGGGTGTTTGCTTTTTGTTCAGTTGTAGGAGTTCTCTGTATATTCTGAATAGAAATCTCTTGTCAGATAGATGGCTCTGAAATATTTTCTCCCATCTTGTGGGTTGCCATTTTATTCTGTTTGCATTTCTTTGATACACATTTTTTTTTAACTTATGTACTGAAAATTGTTTATTTTTTTGTTAGCTGTACCTTTGTTGTTCCTTCGTTTCATATGGAGGAAAACACTGCCAAATCCAATATCATGAAGCTCTTGTCCTCTATCTTCTTCTAAGACTTTTTATATTATTAGGTCTTATATTTAGTTTCTTGGTACGTTTTCATTAATTTTTGCATATGATGTTAGGTAAGGGTCCATCCTCTTTCTTTTGCATGTTGCCCACAAGACTTCTCAGCACCATGTGTTGAAAATACTATCCTTTCTACTTTGAAAAGTCTTGGCAACTTGTCAAAAATCATTTGGCCATATATCAGGGTTTACTTCTGGGTGTTGTATTCTATTCTATTCTATTGGTCTTGAATAAGGGAGAAAATAGTATAACCTATCCAGGTTGATGAAGAACATAAAGAAAGACCAGGACTGAGAATTAGGAGGGCAATATAAAACAGCAGGGAGTAAAAGACAGTGTGAGAGAAGATCTTGCATTTGCGAGTTCATGGAAATAGGATCATGCTAAAACCACTAAACGCCTGCCTTTGAACAATACGGTAAATGTGCCAGCAAGAAACATAACACTTACCCATCTCTGGGAAATATAGTATGGGCATAAAGATAAACTACACACAAATATATTAAAAAGGGAAGGGTTTTCATGGTGTGAGAATATTGTGGCATTTGAAATACAATTTACTTCTGTTCTACCATTGTCTCTAAAATTTATCAAAGTGTATATACAAGCAATTCCAATTCTGGTAATGTGCTTGACAGGTTTATATATGAACTTCAGTAGAGCAGTAAATGTACATTCATAGTAGGACTGTTCCCTAAACCAAAAAACAAAACACAAAAACTGCAAAGACTAGAGTTCACTTTGTCAACACACATACAGATGCAATGATGGTTAACGGTCCGAAAACAGAAGGTGAGCATGGGTGCAAGAGGTTAATCCCCAGGCTGGGGTGGGGTGCAGAGTTTGAGGGTAACACAAGTAGAAAAGGCTTTTGTCCTATCCTTGATTTTTGAGGTATGGAAATTCACAGGTCACTACCTTCATTTCAAACTGAATGAATGCACTATTCAATTTTTTTAGACAGGCGAAGTAAACATGAGTGATAATAAATTTCAAACTGTCGCTAATCAAATAAGATACTAAGAAAACTTAAATAATATGATTTAGGAATGAAGTAGAGAGATTGTCCAACATGGTAGCATTCAAAGACCCAGAGCTTGATGCCTCTCATGGGCACACCAAAGTCACAACTGTTTACAGAACAGCAATTGATGAAAAAGGCCGGGACCTACCATAAAAGATGTTTTACAGCTAAAGATATAAGGAAGGCACCTCGACAAGACAGAAAGGAAGGGCAAAATCTCAATAGAGTCAAGACCCATACCACCAAGTGGGTGGCCCACAAATGGGAGGATAATTACAATTTCAGAGGTGCTCCCAGGTAGCAAGGGGTATGAAGCCAACATCAGGCTCCCAAGCCCAGGGATCCTGTTGTGGAAAGAAGAGCTCCTAGAAAGTTGGGCTTTGAAGACCAGTAGTGCTTATTTTCCAGAGAGCCAGAGGGATGTGGGAAATAGAGATTCCACTCTTAAAAGATGCTCACAAAATCCCACATGATCTGAGAATCAGAACAGAAGCAGTCATTTGAAAGGATCCCGGGTCACACCTACCTCCTGATCTTGGAGAGTCTCCCAGAGAGGCAAGAGGCAACTACAGCACAGCCTCAGGGACAGAGACACTGGCAGCAGCCATTCGGGGGAGCTCCTTCTACCTCGTGGACGCTGGTACCAGCAAGCATAATTTCAGAATCCTCCCTGTAGCTTATCAGCCTCAGGACCGAGCCCCACCCATTTCCACCAGACTACAGACGCAAGTACTAGGATGCTGCAGGCCAAGCAACTAACTGAGCAGGGGCATAGCCCCATCCACCAGCAAACAGGCTGCCTTCAGATCCTCTCAGTGCACAGCTGCCCCTGGACATGGGTCCAGCCACCAAAAGCCCCAGGACCAGCCTCCACACCTCAGTGGACAGGCACCAGCCCCAGAGTCCCTGGCCCCTCTGACAAGTGAGCCTGCTCTGGCCTTGGAGTCAGCCTCACCATCGGCAGGTGGTAACTGCACAGGGACTGGATGGAGCTTGGACCTACCCAACAGCAAACCTGCTTTAGCAGTGGGATCAGCCTCATACACCAACAGGCACACACCAGCTCCAGGAATACCACAGCCCAGCAGCCTGTGTAACCAGGCCACTTAATTGCAGGCCAGAAGCAGCCATGGACTCAGCTGGGTCCTGACCCTGCCCATCAGAATGCCAACACAAGATTAGGGATACCCCCGGCCCTGCAGAGAGCTGTGTCAGGAACAGTGATCCAACACCAACTCTGTGGCTCCTGGGCCCTGCAGCCAGAACGCAGAACCTGTCTCTTCCTCCCAGTAGCCAGCATAGCCCCAGAACCAGTGGCTGGGCACTAGCCCTGATATCACCTGGACTGCAATTCTACCCATAAGTGAACCAGCACCAGATTTGGTGTCCCCCAGAGTTGTGCAGCCAGCTGCCTTATGATTTAGTCTCACCAAGCAGCACAGACAGCCTCCATACAAGGCAGAGCCTGGCAAACAAGCAGTCTGGGGGCAGCCAAGCCTACCAGACTACCCACAGTAGTCAGCCCACATAGGGGGTACACCTAGAATATATAGCTCTAGTGACCAGGGGAGAGGGGGCTGCTGGGACCCATAGGACAGCTCCTACAAAAGGCCACTTCCCCAAGGTCAGGAAATGTAACGAACCTACTACACACATAGCAATAAAAACAGGAAGTTAAGAAAAATGAGGTGACACAGAAACACGATCCAAATGAAGGACCAAGATAAGAATTCAGAAGAAGATCTAAGTGAAGTGGAGATAGCCAATCTCCTCAACAAAGGGTTCAAGGTAATGACTGTAAAGATGATCAAAGAACTCAGGAGAAGAATGGACGACCAGAGCAAGAAGTTAGAATTTTTTTTTTTTAAAAGAGTTAGACCATTAAAGAACAACAAAACAGAGATGAGGAATACAATAACCGAAATGAAAAGTACATTAAAGGAAACTACTGTAGACTAAATGATACAGAGGAATGAATCAGAAAACTGAAGGACAGAGTACTGGCAATCACTGAAGATGAACGGTAAAACAATAGATTAAAATGAAATGAGGAAAGTTGAACAGACTTGCGAAACAACATCAAGTGTACTAATATTTGCATTATACTGGTCCCAGAAGCAAAAAAGGAAAGACAAAGCAGTGTAGAACATACCTGAAGACATAAGAGTTGAAAACTTCCCTAACCTGGGAAAGAAAACAGACATCCAAGTCCAGTAAACACAGTAAGGCCAAAACAGGATCAACCCAAAGAGGACCACACCAAGACTCATTGTAATTAAAATGGAAAAAAAAAATAAAGATAAAAAGACACTATTAAA
Source organism: Balaenoptera ricei (assembly GCF_028023285.1). Classification (NCBI taxonomy): domain Eukaryota; kingdom Metazoa; phylum Chordata; class Mammalia; order Artiodactyla; family Balaenopteridae; genus Balaenoptera; species Balaenoptera ricei. The sequence goes on from NC_082654.1 coordinate 77,526,551, forward strand.
AGGAGCAAAGGAAAAGCAACAAGTTACAAACATGGGAAATTGCATAAAGTTATCTGCTGACTTTTCAGGATAACCTCTGCATGCCAGAAGGGAGTGGCATGGTATATTTAAAGTCATGAAAGGGAAAAGCCTATAAGCAAAAATACTCTACCCAGCAAGGCTCTCCTTCAGATTTGATGGTGAGATCTAAAGTTTTACAGAGAAGCAAAACTAAAAGAGCTCAACATCGCCAAACCAGCTTTATGAGAAATCTTAAAGGGGCTTTTCTAAGTGAAAAAGAAAAGGTCACGATTGAAACATAAAAATTAGGAAAGGAAACCTACTAAATGAAAAACCTCATTGGTTAAGGCAAATATTCAACAAAGGTAGTAAATCAACCATGGACACAGCTAATAGGAAGGATGAAAAAAAAAACAGTAATAAAATCATCTATATTCACAATAAGAAGTTAAGGGACACACAAAACAAGTAGATGTAAAATATAAGGTCAAATTCAGTAACTGTGGGGGAGCAGAGTAACAATGCAGGGTTGTTAGTGTCCATGTGAAATTAAGAGCTCAGCAACTTAAATAATCACACACACACACACACACACACACACACATAAACAAAACTGAAAGAAATCCAAACATAATATTAAAGATAGTCCTCACATCACAGATGAAGGGAATAAAAGGGGAAGAAAGGAACACTGAAGAAATTAAAGAGGGATTCTAAAAATACCCAAGACAAATGAAAATGAACACAAAATGATCCAAAATCTATGGGACACAGCCAACGCAGTTCACAGGGGGAAGTTATAGTGATACAAGCTTATTCTTAGGAATCAAGAAAAATATCAAATAAACAACCTAACATTACACCTGAAGGAATTAGAAAAAGAAGAAAAAACAAAGCTCAAAGCTGTCAGAAAGAAAAATTAAGAAAACTATACCATATGCAATGACATCAAAAAGAATAAGATACCTAGGAATAAACACACCTAAGCAGGTAAAAGACATGTGCTCAGAAATCTATCAGCCATTGGTGAAAGAAGTTGAAGACAACACAAAAAGATGGAAAAATATAGCATGTGCATCGACTGGAAGAATTAATACTGTTAAAATAACCATACTACCAAAGACAATCTACAGATTTAATGCAATCCCTATCAGAATACCAAAGAATTTTCACAGAACTTGAAAAAGTAATTTTAAAATTTGTATAGAAACACAAAGACCCCAAATAGCCAAACAATCTTGAGAAAGAACACAGCTGGAGGCATCACGCACCTTGACTTCAGACTATACTGCAAAGCGACAGTAATCAAAGAGAAAGGGACCAGAGCAAAAACAGACACAAAGATCACTGGAATAGAATAGAGATCCCAGAAGTAAGCCCACACACTTATATTTAATTGATTTATGACAAAGCAGGCAATATGGAGAAAAAACTGTCTCTTCAATAAGTGGTACTGGGAAAACTGGTCAGCTACATGGAAAAGAATAAAATTAGATTATTTTAGCACACCATATATAAAATAAATGCAAAACTGAATAAAGGCCTAAATGTAGGACCAGAAACCATAAAACCCCTAGAGGAAAATATAGAACATTCTTCAACATAAATGATAGCAACAGTTTTAGGTTCAGTCTACTAAGGCAAATGAAATAAAAGCAAAAATAAACAAATGGGACTTCACTAAACTTAAAAGATTTTGCACAGCAAAGGAAACCAAAGACAAAATGAAAAGACAACCTGCTGAGGGAGAGACAATATTTGCACATGATAAGAGGTTAACATCAAAAAAGATGACCAAGCAAGGGTTCATACCTAAACTACAGAAACAGCACATACAACTCAATATCAAAAAAACACCCAAAATCTTTTTTTAAAAAATGAGAAGCCCTAAATAGACATTTTTTCCAAGGAAAAACTACATACAGACAGCCAGAACTCACAAAGATGCTAAACATAGCTAATCGGCAGTAAAATGCAAATCAAAACTGTGAGATATATCACCTCAGTCTTGTCAGAATGGCTGTCATCCAAAAGATCACAAATAACAAAGGTTAGTGAGGATGTGGAGAAAGGGAAACTCTTGTACACTCTTGATGTGAATGTGAAGTAGTGCAGCTACTGTGGAAAGCAGAATGGAGGTTCCACAAAAAACTAAAAATAGAACTACCATAATATCCAGCAAT